>NW_001865040.1:1589780-1641302 GCF_000002865.3 Monosiga brevicollis MX1 | reverse complement strand
CGTCTTTTTTTTTTTTTCTCTCTTTTCTCTCTCTCTCTCTCTCTCTCTCTCTCTCTCTCTCTCTCTCTCTCTCTCTCTCTCTCTCTCTCTCTCTCTCTCTCTCTCTCTCTCTCTCTCTCTCTCTCTCTCTCTCTCTCTCTCTCTCTCTCTCTCTCTCTCTCTCTCTCTCTCTCTCTCTCTCTTTGGTAGTTGTGCTTTTCCTTTGTGTCTTTGCTCTTTATTTCAAACCAATTCATCTCTCTCTCTCTCTCTTTTTTTTTTTTTTTCTTTTCGCCAAACGATTCATTCTCACACACTCTCGCTCCCCCACCGCCTTCCCCTCCCCTTCCCCTCGCATCGGCTTTTCGAACAGCGGGGCAGCACGGAGCTTGATGCCCGTCTTTGGCCGATGGGATTGTGAGTTGTGAGCTGGTGTGTGGTGCGCTTTGATCTCGGACAAGAAGGGTTTCTTATTACCGTGAGACGGGCGCACCATCCTTGGACATGGTTGATGCACAACCCTCTGGGCAGGACAACGCCCGGATCCACGTTGCCCTGCGATATGAGGCTCTGGACACCCTGGCCTTGCACAAGCTAGTGACAGTGCCCGAAGCCGGTGCCATCAGCACGTTTGTGGGCATCACCCGCAACACCTTTCAAGGTTTGTAATAGAACTTGGCTACCTGCATATGGCAGAGGCGCGGCGGCAAAAAAAAAAAGGGCCTTTGCCACAGGACTCGCTGACGGCCTGACGCGTGTGTCCATGAACATGAACATGAACATGATGTCTGCGCTGCTTTAGGCAAGATGGTAGCTCGTCTAGAGTATGAGGCCTACGAGACGATGGCTGTCAAAAAGATGCGCGCCATTGCCGCCACGTGTCTGGAGCGCTGGGATCTGGAGCGCTGTGCCATCGAGCATCGCCTGGGGTCCGTGCCTGGCATTGACGCGAGTGACAGATCGGACTTGCCTCACCGTGCGGTTGCCGCTGTTCCTTGCTTGTTGCTATCATTCATGTCATGTGCACCTCTGCTGATTGGGAACCCGTATTGTAGAGAGGTCCCGGTTTCTGAAGCAAGCGTGGCTATTTACATCTCATCGGCTCATCGACGAGCTGGCCTCGACGCAGTGGCTTTTGCTATTGACGAACTCAAGGCCACCGTTCCCGTGTTCAAGCGCGAAGTCTATGTCGACGGCCAAGCCGAATGGAAGCGCAATTGCAGTGGCTGCGCTCGTCCCCATCCGACTCATTGACCCGACCGAGTTTTACACTCTTGAAGCTTACAGGGCCCTTGGTCCCTGTCCCGACCGAGTGCTGAGCACTCCCCTGTTCCCCCTGACCTGTTTCCTCAAATGGAGGTTTCAATCGAGCCTTTTTATCCAGAAAGCGAGCATCTAAAATCTGACAATCTCCTCCAAACGCGAGACTTTGTGTCTGTGTGTTTTTCCATTTGATGTTTTGCTTTTTGTTTTTTCATCTGATGGGTGTGTTGTTGCATAGGGACACACACACACATACATCTCTC
This sequence comes from Monosiga brevicollis MX1, assembly GCF_000002865.3. NCBI lineage: Eukaryota > Choanoflagellata > Craspedida > Salpingoecidae > Monosiga > Monosiga brevicollis. The sequence goes on along the minus strand of NW_001865040.1, from coordinate 1,639,797 downwards.
TCTTCTTCTTCTTTTTTTTTCTGGATACAGGGGGTGGGTCGACAGGCTGTGTCACATCAAAGAGATCAGGGGGGGGATCAGGTCGTGTCGTGTCGGGAGGCAGAGGTGCTTGTGCCTGCTGAGATTGGTTTGAGGCGCATCGTTGTGGAGATGGAGACCTGGGATCAATCTGTTTGATGGGACCATCTCCTGCTGCACCCTATCCTCGCGATCGCGGCTTCGGGACGCCAAGCTTTTGCTCAGCAGCAGTACTCATTTTTTTTGGCCCCGCGCACGTTGCCTACTCAGACCTCTTGGCCTTTGTACTTTCCTTCGCGGTTTGACTCAACGAGCCCCGATTGCAAACTCAGCGACAACGATCTCTGCCCCAACCGACCTCAGCAGAACCCAGCACCAGCACCAGCACCATGGCCAACGACCGCCTGCCCCTCAGCGCCTCCAAGCAGGTACGCTTTGTGTCGCAACGCTTTTTTGACCCTGGCTGCTGCAAGCCTTCGCAAGCCTCGCGCCAGAGTGCGACCTCGCTCTCCTCCCACACACTTGCACGCAAAACGATTCCAAAGTCTGTCCATTCTCATGCGCATACGGGACCTTAGCGCATTTTTGAACGCCGGATGACCCGCTCGACAGCCATTGCCGTGGCCATGATTGTCTGTGGCGCCGTTCTTCTGGGCAGTGCCGCAGTACAAGGGGCCGTCACCAAAATGACCAAGGCCCATTCGGTACACATTGGCACCACCGGTGCTCAGCCCTTCACGCTGGTGCGTAGGAAGCGCGCCTTTCACTCAAACTCTGATCCTCCCTCCTCAGTCTAGAACGCCAAATCTCATTCGTTGCCTTTGGTACCTACGAATGAACAGCGTCTCGTGTACTTGTTTATCTTTGCCGGCGCGACCGGGCTCATGTCCATCCTCTCAGGAGCGGGCATGCTGGTTGTGGTCAATTCGGCTGGCTCTCACCTCTCACCAAAGCGCATCAAAGCCGTACGTTCTGCATCGTATCATATTGTTGCCCTATCTCCATCAATTGGAGCACACACACACACTGCGCGTTTACCCACAGTGTCTCAGTCTGACCCCGAGGAGAGGACATTATAGTCACTCTAAACGGGCACGGCCTGACAAATCCCGATGCCATACGACTCACGCAGCGTGGCAATACTTGTCTCGGTAGTTGGTGTGGGGATCCGCCGATCTGCATGCGGGGGCCGTGGTGACCATGTTCATGAGCGTTTTCACAGCCGTGGCGAGCCTCATTGCCATCATCGCTTTCCAAGATTACAGCAAGCATGCGACATTCCAGATCAATCTCACTGAGGTTTGTTGCCTCGTGCCATGCTTTGTTTCCCTTGCCCCGAACAGAAGATATCCGACCAGGGCAGATGCCATCTGTTGCCTGGTTGGGTATATCTGGAAAACCTTGCGAATTTAGCTGGGGATTCGGTGGATGCACGTCCAACCCTGGTCCTCATCTTGTTTTTGTTTTTTTTTCCATGTCGGCGGATGCAGACCTTGGGCTGGATCATCATTGGCGCCACTGCTTTGGTCACAATTGGTGTGGCTAGTGCCGCTGATCTGGACAGCCGTGCCATCATGGGCACTCACTTTACTGGCAAACGCGCCGCATCCATGCGTGTTGCGACCATGTGTCAAATGGGCTTTTCTCTGGCCGTTCTCCTTCTCACCCTACCCCTTCCCTTCACCATGCAAGATGTGGATGCGCTAGCAGTGACGGCCATGGTGGCCTCCTTCCTGGCTGCCTTTCTTGGGTTTTTTGCTTCCATTCGCTCAGCCCGCCACGTCAACTGCAAGACATGGTCATCAGATGTCGACACGCTGCGCTTTGAGCGCGCTTGGGGCCTCTCCGTTGGCTGTCATTGCCTGTGCCTGCTGGCGAGTGGCCTGCACGCTTATTTCTCAGCCCAGATCATTGCTGACTGTCTGCGCGACGACACCGCCCCCGGATACTTTCGCCCGAGCTGCGACGGTGATGTTGGCGTTCTTGCCGGCATCCTGCCCCACCTTGTCAATACCATTGCTGTGTTGGCGCTTGGTGTTACTTCCATCATTGCCTCAGTCCGCATTGCTATTGTGACTGAAATTTTGTTGGATGACGACGAGAACATCCCCGACGCTATTACCCTGCACTCGGTACGGTTACGCCAACCTTGACCCCACTGCTGGTTCCTTTATGTGCGCTGCCTACTTGAATCTCGCCTCGCCCTCACCCACGTTGGCTCGCGCCGATTTCAGGTGCAAGAAACCCTTCACACACCTCGCGATGAGGAGATGGCACGACTTTTGCCTCAATCCCACGCGTGATAGGCTTGCCCCCTCATTGTACCATGTCTGTCTTGATTTGCTTTTTTTTTTTTTTTTTCGTCTTTCATCGTGAGCTTCAAACCAGCCGCTCTCGTATCGCCGTGTGCACTTTGCGCCACAACGTCATTTCCAATTCCATTCTTGGAGCTATCAATCCCAGCCAATGCTGTTCATGTGCAGCGCCGCGAACGCGGGAAGGGACAAACTAAACTTCCTCTTTGTAAATAAACTGACAAACTGATGACATTGTGCGATTCTGTCACCAGTCATGTCATCATGAACTACAGAATTGCACAAGACGCGCACACTTTCGCAAGCAGTCGTGTCGCGGTGACTGCGGACGCGACTTTGGGGTATTGGCTCCTGCCTGCCTTCACTGGGCGCGACTGGACTTGAGATGCCCTGCGTTTGCGCCAGATTGCCAGGGCAGCAAATTCCTCCCACGTCCCGATCTTCCCTTGCTCTTTCTCTGCTCTTGAAGCTGGAGTTGTTTCTCCACCCTTTGAGAGTTCCTGGCTGCTCGTCACCCTTTGAGAGTTCCTGGCTGCTCGGTGTTTCGAGGAAGCGTGATCGAGGCGTCATGGCGGTCGAGGATACGCTACTGGCTTTATCCAGCCTGGTGGCCTTTGCCATGCTCTGGGCTGCGGGCGCCAATGATGTAGCCAATGCCCTTGGCACGAGTGTAGGCTCTAAGGCACTCACGTTTCAACGCGCGATTGTGGTGGGTGCCATTTTTGAGCTCCTGGGCGCCTCGCTCGTGGGCGGTGGCGTGGAGAGCACCATCGAGTCAGACATCATCAGCGTCAATGACTTTGGCTCCCCGCGTCGCTTTGCCATTGGGATGTTTGCCGCCATCGCGGCCACCTTCCTCTGGGTCACAGTTGCCACCATCGCTGCCTTGCCCGTGAGCACGACTCATGCCATCATCGGCTCCGTCATCGGCTTCGCCATTGCCGAGGGCCGAGGGAGGTTTCTTCAGGGCCAGAACATTGGTCTAACTGCTGCCAGCTGGATCGTATCGCCACTCCTTGGTGGCTTGATTGCCTTTGGCATCTACCTCATGCTCAAGCATCTCGTGCTTAAACCCACCTCACGCCTCCGCAGGGCCGAACTGAGCCTGCCGTACCTTTTTGCCCTCAATCTGGCCACAGACGCCGTTTTTGTCGTGGCAGGCGGCCCTGACCTTTTACGCCCCCGCACAGACTCCCCAGAACAAGCTCTGGGCCAGATATATGTGCCCATTTTTGTTGGCACATTTGTAGTAGCGGGTCTAGCTGGTCGCTTCTGGCTTCTCGGTTGGATTCGCCGGCACCGCCACGAGTATGAGACCAACGATTGCCACCCAGATCATGAGATGGGAACTGCCCTAGAAGACCTGCAGCATGATGAGCAAGGAGCAGCAGCGCCAACGACCCACCAAGACTTGGACGCTGACAGTAATGACGAAGAGCTGCTCCTACCGCTCTCGGCACCCGATGGTGGAAGGACGACCATTGCATCGAGGCAACAGCAGCATACTGGCGATGGTGACCTAGAAGTGCTTGGAGCAACCAACTCATATGGTCCCTGTGAGGCATACTTTGCGCCCTTGACGGTGGCTAGTGCGTGTACGGTGGCATTTGCGCACGGCGGCAACGACGTGGCCAACGCCTTGGGCCCGCTCAGTGTAGTTATCAATTTCTGGCGCAATCATCTCGACTCACATTTGAGCCTTCCGTTCTGGGTCAACTTCCTTGGAGGTGTGGCTATCGTAGCTGGTTTGACCACCTATGGACAACGAGTCATGGAGACGGTGGGCAGTGGGATCACCCGTCTAAGTTTCTCAAAAGCCTTTGCAGCGCAGTTTGGCGCGAGCGTAAGCATCCTAACCGCCACGGTGCTTGGACTTCCAATCTCCACAACCGCGGTTTTGGTAGGCTGCATATCTGGCGTGGGTCTTAGCGACGGCCTTGGGCGAGGTGCCATTGACTTGCGCCTTCTTGGTCGCATCATCTTGGCCTGGATTATCACTCTTCCTGTTGCGGGTGCTCTCGCAGCCGCACTGTATGTCTTGGGCAAGACTATATTCGATTGACTGTCTGAGCATTTCTAGTTATAATATGACTATCATTGCCAGCGCGTCTGTGTGTACATGTCAGATGCCCCCACTGAGTGGTGCTGTCCGTTGGTGTAAGTGTGAATATAAAAGTTGACCCGACTCCTTTTCGTACCCAAATGCCTCGACACCTGTAATGATGATCATCGAGGGACGGGTCGTTTACCCAGCACCACCCCCCTTTCAGGTTTGCCATTGAACATATGCCAAAAGCAAATGCCAGAGCACATCAATTTCTTTCGTTGCAGCATGTACTCTAGAGAGACGCGGGCTTGGTGTGCAACCAGCGCTTGTCTTGTGGCCATACCGTAAAAAGTTTATCGTACCAGCGCGTTGCGCTCAAGAAGAATGAGGGCTTGGTTGTCTGTACCTGCTGCAACCATGTTGTGGGCAGCTGCGACACAGTTGATTCCCATTGTGTCCGAGTCCAATAAGCTATGCACGGTGGCACCGTGGGTATCCGTGTCGAGGGCAAAGGATCGGTCCGCTGCATTTGGCATGGCCCAGTGCAAAAGTCCCCCGTCCTGTTGACGTACACAAACATGGCATGTCTCGGGTCAGTTGAGGTATCGGTGCAAGCGACCCGGGTGCAAAACGGTCAGAAATTATGCATGCCGGCCTGATCTCGGGCTGGCAGCTCAGACACACGAGTTGCCTGAAAGGCCGTCATCTCACCTCGCCACCACTGAGGAAGTGATTGCTATACACGGGATGAAAGCTTCCACACCAAACTGTTTGCACGCACGTCCAATTATGAGAGAAGGTTAGCACCGCGTGGCTCAGAAAATAGATTTGACGATTTACTTCTTCCACATGCGACCCACCTTCACCCTCGTGTGCCTCGGCCATGGAGACTGGAAACTGTGTCTGTGGCGATAAACAGAAAAAAAAAAACATAAGGAAATGGTGAACATGAGCCAGTGCCAACACGCAAGAGTGGCTTGATTTTTGCTAGGTTGTGCAGCTCGATTACCCATTAAACCTACGTGGCGCATGTCCCAGGACAACACAAGTCCCGTGGTGGTTCCCGCCACAATGGCTTCGGGGCGATGGGGGTGCTGAGTGATAAAGGTGATGGCATGCAGCTTGGGACCGTTCCTGACAGGCGAGAAATAGGCGAGCGTCAGGTGCACGAGCAGGAAGGACCATGTCTGCCCGATATGTCAAGATGTAACGTACGATTCTGCCATCAGAGTGAGACCTGTAAAACCAGGCGTGCGTGTGTCATAAAGACGCAACATGCCCATGTTGTCCCCGATCAGCGCTTGGTTGCGCTGGTAAAACTGAATGCTCGTGGCACTGCCCAGTGTGGGAAGGGCTGCGACACATCGCAGGTGATGGATGAGCATGAGCATGACAAAAGATGTCAGCGACACAGGCTTGGCGGAACACGAGCCAGATGGGGGCTGTCAACACCAACCATCGCCGTGGCGGGTAACACCACCCGATCCCACGTGTACAATTTCAATCTGGCCACTCTCATAGCAAAGGATAGCTTCTTGCCGGGTTGCATCGTAGTCTGCCGATGTACATTGCAGACGGGGCGGCCTGTGGGTGGAGGGTAAAGCGGCCATGCAGCGGATAAATGAAGGCTGATTATCACTTTGGGACCGCGAAAAAGAAAGATTCATGTCGCTGCCCCCAAAACTATACGCGTGAGTTGCGCGTTTGCCGTCGCGTGCGTACCCAGAGCTGACGGGGCCGTTGGCACGCAACGTTTCCACATGCAGTGTTGGTTGCGCATGTGAGTCGTCCAGAGCCGCACGAGCAAACGCGCCGTTGCGACAAAAGACAATTGCCGAACTCGTGTTGTGAAACTAGTCGGGCACATGATGGCAATACATTGTGAGAGAGGCTAGAAAAGTATCGTACACAGTTCATCCAGGGCATGTGTGCACCAGTGTATGTGGTCTCTACCTTGATGGCGGTGACGGAACCTGGAACGCTCGCGCTGCACCGTGACTGGAGCGTCTGAGTATGAGAGCCAGGATCTTTCACAGCGGCAAAGGCTTGCAGGGACGGTGCCTGTGCAAGACCGAACGGTGGTACATTCGTGCAGATACCCATGTCAGCTGGAACCATTGTGCCGCCACACTGTTGGTTTGCGACTGGTTTGCGGCCGGTGCAAACGGTCAAAGTTCTCACCGCATCATCGTAGCCCACGAGGAGCGAGTGTTGGTGCGTCTGTGTTTCCGGTGTCCACGCCATCGCCGTAGGCGTGGCTCCCACGAAAAGGCTTGCCATGATTCGAGTGTATCTTTTACGAATAGGCCGTTTGTCTAGGCCCCCGATGGACGTGCGCAGCTCGCCACTCCACGACACGAATCAGGTGTTCGATGAAAAAAATGAAAAATTTTGGCCTTCCTCAAGCCGTCCGAATTTTTTGGTAGTTTTTGGTGAATTTGTGGGGTAATTTGTGCAGCCTGACTTGGGCTTGAGGTAATCGCGGCTTTGGCTATGCCTGGCTCATACGAGACGACTGACCAATGCGTGAGGCTGACTACTGTGTCCGATGGTCTTGTGCGAGTGTCCGATGGTCTTGTACGAGCCTTTTCAAACAGTGGGGACCCAACAGCGGTACCCTGTCGGTGAAAAGGCTTGAGGTTGTGTGCTTTTGATGGAGTACAGCAGAGTTCTGTCCAAGTCAAGAAATGTTAGGTCAGTCAATTCACAAAAATGAATAAGAGTGGATGCGGGCTGGTCGCACAACAGAGTACCCGACAGGAGATGGACTAAAACACACACGAATCTGATAACAATATAGCTGTCTTTGACGCTCTTTCTCACGTACGCGGCACGCGCACACAAACACAAACACAAACACAAACACAAACAACAACAGAGGTGTCGAGTCTCCAGCATGTACAAAACGAGGACTTCTGCCCAAGTCAACAAAAGCACGGTGCAGTCAATCAAACGGGTGGCTCGGCTGGGAGGGAATGACAACAAACTACTGGTTGTTGCACTCGGACGGCTGTTCACCATCGTCCACCGCCGAGCCGGCAGTACCGGTGGCACGCACAGCCGGGCCACGATGCACACGCAATGCGGGCCCAAGGGTCGTGGCCGCCGGCTTGGCACGCTTGGTGTCGGCAGGATTGCCATCGCTCATACCGTTTCGTTCCGCCAGGGGCGTGCGCACGGGCGCTCCGATCTCCGGGGTGCTACCACCCTGGCGTTTCTTACGACGCAAGGAACGCCCGCCAGACGGGGGCGTGCGGTGCTCACCACCACCACCACCAGCTTCTGCTAGCTCTCGCACTGTTTCCACGCGACGCGCGGCCATTTGTTGAAGTTGCTGAAGCTTAGAGTGAGTCGCGTCATACTGCTCTTGCAGCGCCTTCATGGCTACTGTCTGCTCCGCCAAGCTGGTCTCTAGTGCACGGACGCGCTCCTCTGCGCGAGTGCACTGTGCGCGCTGTTCCTCCAGCTCAGCGCTGTGGGCGGACAAATCCTCAAGGCTCGTAGCTTGTTCAGTAAGGCAAGATTCTGCTTTGATACGAGCCTCGCGCTCCGTCGCACAGGCAGCACGAAGCTCCTTCAGCTCAGCCTCGGCTTCTTGTGCGCCAGCCTGTCGCTCCGCCAAGGCAGCCTCTACCTCAGCCAAGCGCTCACGCCCAGCCTCCATCTCCACACGCATCTCCAGCATGCGTGCGTGCTCTTGCTTGAGTTCCTGCTTGACACTCGCCAGATGATCCTGAACCTCACTTAGCTCACGAGCGGCCTCAGCAGGCTCAGCCGCGCGCTCCTTAAGCGATCGCTTCAGCTCAGCCACGTTCTCAGCCAAATTGCGGGTGGCGGCCTGCTCAGCTTCCAGCGCCTCCTTGCTAGCTTTCCACTGGCGCTCCACCTGTGCTGACTCTTGTCGCACGCCGTCGAGCGTCATTTGGGTTTCTTGAAGTTCACTCTGGAGGGCCAGCAGATCTTGCTCGAGAGTGGATACGCGGTGGTCACGCGAGCTGAGCTGCTCCTGCAGCTCAGCTTCGCGGGCAGCCGAAGCTTCCCTCAAACGAGTGAGCTCCTGGTTTACGGTGTCGCGAGCACCCTCGAGCTCCACCACAGCATGCTCCAGACGCTCTACCTCGAGGCGCCCATCAGAAGCGACGAGACTGGCCTGCTGCTGTGCCTCCTTCAGATCGACGGCATGACGGCGTTGAAGTTCGCGCATCTCCTCCTCAGCCTGTGCCACATGCGCCTCATGCTCCTCCATTCGTGCGAGCAGGTCGCGCTGCTCCGCCACCAGACGCTCCACTTCAGTTTCCTTGTCTTGGACGACCGAACGCAATTCAAGCAGCTCCCGCCGACCGGCTTCATATTGTGAACGCATTGACTCGACATCGGCTCGAGAACCTTCTGCATCTGCTCGCATCTGCTCGACCGTCTCCTCAAGCTGCTCGTTGTCTTCGTGCACCGCACGCAACTCCTCCTGAAGCTGCAACAGTTCTCGCTCCTTCTCTTCAGCTCCCTTGACTAGACGCGCCTCTTCACGTCGGGCCCGCTCGAGCCCTTCTTTTTGTTCCTGAATTGCCTCCAATTGCGCTTGCAGAGACGTCACTTCAGCTGCACGATGCTCAACTTGAGCCCGCGCCTCAGCAAGAGCACTTGTGACTTCCATCAACTCGCCTTGCTTGCTGGCCAGGCTGCGCGCTGTTTCGTGTTCCTTTTCAACGGCAGCTTGCAGCTCACGGTGCGCAGATGCTTCTCGCTCCTGCACGGCTAGCACTTCAGCTTCCAGACGCGTTGCATCTGCCCGGAAAGCATCAACATCACTCATGGCACGTTCCACAGCGGCTTGCTGATCAGCCTGGGCCATGCGAAGCTCAGAGACGAGCGTGGCCTCACGCTCGGTTGCAGCCCGAGCATTCTCCACATCAGCCTTGGCCTCGGATAGGTCGGCCTTCAGGCTTTCAATCTCAGCTTGAGCAAGGAGGGCTGCTTTTTCCTGGGCCTCACAACGCTCGCGCCATGAAGCTACTTCCAAGTTCACACGCTCGACTTCATTTTGCGCCTGCTCCAGCTCATTTTGAAGAGACTGCATTGCCGCAGTTGCTTCCGCTTGAGCACCTACAAGGTCTTCTGCTGCGCTGGCCGACCGTGCTTCGAGTTCACGCAGAGACTCGGCATGACGTTCTTGCATCTGGCGTTGCTGCACCTCAGCTTCCTCCAATGCAGTTTGCAAAGTCTTCATGCGTTGCTCAGCCTCACTCAAGCAGGTGGCATACTGCTTGGCCTCGGCTTCAGCCTCAGCGTGTTTTTCCTGCACTTGGCTCAGGCGAGCCTCAATCTCTTCGCGTGCCTGGGACGTTTCAGCCTGAGATTCAAGTGCATGAGCCAAACGGGTGGCCATTTCGTCGGCCTCCGCTCGAAGCTCTGCCACATCCGCGCTGCTGGATTGTGCCCATGCTTCAGCTTCTCGTAGGGCTGTACGCATTTCCAGCATGATCTCGCGTTCCTCCAGCAAGGCGCGCTCAGCATCTTCCGCTCGCGATTCGGCCGCCGTCCAGGCGTTGCGGGCTGCGGTGACCGACTCCTGAAGCGAAGCATGTTCACTGCTCGACACGGCAAGGTTCAAATTGGCCTGGCTCTCCATGGCCTCGAGCCATTCGGCACGATCCTGCTCAAGCCGCACGATCGCACGCTTGGCATCGGATAGTTCCAATGCCGCCTGATCCAGTAGCCGTTGGTTGTTGTTGGCAGTGTTGAAATAGCCCTCGCTCTCTTCTCGAACTCGCGCTGTTTCTGCCTCGGCCGCTTCGAGCACCGCTGCGGCTTGCTCCAGGCGCTGCTCAAGCTCAGCGATGCTGGCTTGCAAGTCTGCAGCGTTGCTGGCCTGAGCCTTTTGTAATTCCATGCTCATGGCCTCAACACGATCAACCAGCAAGCTGTTCTCAGCTGCTAGGGCCGATCCCTCGGTACGGGCAGCGTGGGCAGCATCCTGAATTTCCACTAACTCAGCTCGAGTAGCAGCGAGCTCCTGCTGCAGCTCGTCGTGTACTGTACGCAAGGCCAAAAGCTCTGCTTCCTTTTCGGCTGCCTGGTCCGCCAGGCGCTGTACTTCTTCGGTCTGCAGGGTCATGCTTTCGCGCAGGCTGGCGGTTTCGGTTTCCAAAGCGATCAGCTGCTTGGTTGCGAAGTCATCTCGAGCTGTCGCCTCGGCTGTATTTTCTTCTTCAAGCTGAGCAAGTCGTGCTTGACTGGCCTCTAAATCAGCCACCGCGCATGCCAATTTGGTCTGGTAATCCTGCAGCTCTGCCTGGGCAGCTTCTTGTGCAGCCTGGGCTTGTGTCAAAACCGTCTTCACATTGACATGCTCAGCCTTGAGGGCGGCATGCTGTTCCTGGACCTCCTCAAGCTCGTCTTCGGCCTCCACTTGGCTGTTGGCCGCTGACGCAGCCTCACGCTGGGCTGCATGCAAACGCTCCTCCAGCTCAGCCACGGCCCGGGTATGCTTTGCCTCAATTTCCGCAAGCCGGTTCACGTTGGATTCAACACGTTGGCGTGTGGATTCGAGCTCACCGACCAGCGCTTCACAGCGCTCACATGGCAGAGTCTTCGGGGCAGCCAGTTCAGCCTGTAGCGTGGCGAGTTGCTCTTGCAATTTTGCCAAGGTAGCGTCTTTGGCGCTCAAGTCCGTTTGAGCCTCTGCAAACTTTTGTTGCATTGCCTCTGCCAGCTCATTGGCTTCTTCGAGCTGAGCGCCAATGTCGTGGGCTTTGGCCTCAGCCTCTTGGCGGGCGCTTTGTTCCGTAGATAGCTGCTGCTTGATCTGTGTGACAGCTGCAAAAGCAGCTTCCTGGGCCTGTGCGTGCTGCTCCGTGGCTGCGGTGCGCACGCATGCCAGCTGAGCTGTGACGGCTTGTAATTCAGTCTCCAGGCCCTGAAGCGCACTCTGTGACTCTGAGCGCCAAGCATCACAGTCTTGACGCAGACGGAAGGCGGTGGCCTCGAGGTTGGCAGTCTTGCATTGGAGCTCGTTGTTGCGCTTGTTTGCTTCCTCCAGCTGAAGCGCGATTTCAGCCTTTGCAGCTTGGGCATCAGATTCGTCTTGCAGTTTGGTGGCCAGCTGCTGCTGCAGTTCGGCCGTTTCGCCCCGAAGATGCATGATTTCGTCCTCTCGCGTGGCCAGTTGCTCCTGGACGGTCTTGAGGGTTTCTTCAACCCGCACCGCTTCGGCAAGCTGCTCCTCCAGGCTGGCTAATCGCTGCGCATCGACTTGCGCTTGCTCGGCCATCTTGCTCGTGGCTGCTGCTTGCGCCTCGTGCAGAGCAGCACGTAAGTTCTCAATCTCTACCTGGCAACTGCCATTTTCTGCTTGTGCTGTGGCCAGCTGAGTTTGCGCTTCAGTCGTTTTGGTTGACTGGTCATTCAGAGCTTCTTGAGCCACACTCAAGGCAGCTTCTTGTTCAGAAAGTTGCTTCGCGAGATGTTGCTCGGCTTGCCGGTGCTGTTCTGCTTGCTTGGTCATTTCGGTCAGCTGCTGTTGCAACGCCGCCTCGGCGTTTGCCCACTGCGTTTGCTCGTCGAGCAATGCGGCGAGTTGCTCTTGGGTTGATACCTCTCGTGCCACCACGTCTTGATGCTATTGCCCAAACGAACAACATAAGTGAGGAGCTCCAACCACCAGGGTTTTGTGTTTTCCATATTTGGGCAAGAGAAAATGGTCGCACGGTGATGGCGGGAAAAGTGGCTCATACCTTCTGTGCCTGCACCTGGGCAGCTTGCTTGGATTGCTCAAGCTGGGACGTGAGGGTTCCGTGTTCAGCTGTGATGGCAGCTAGCTGTTGCTCCAGTTCATCAACTCGAGTTTGCGCTTGGGTGTGACGAGCGCGAAGCTCCTCCATTGCTGCCACCTGGATGGCTTCAGCAGCGGCAGCCTTTTCAACGGCGGCTTCAAGTTGAGCCAGTTTTGAGTCACGCTCGGCAAGAACTTGTGCATGCGTGTCCTCCTGTGATTGACGTGCTTGGGTGAGCTCCTCAATGACTTGACCAGACTGTTTGTGCTGCTCACGCGCTTGACGTAGATCATCTTTGAGCAGACGATAGGCCTCGTCTCGTGCGGTGACATTTTGGCGGAGGGCCGTGTTCTCTCGTTCTGCCTCAGCAACCTGTTCACGGACCGTCTCCAGCTGGGCTCTAAGTCCTGTCAAATCCGCTTGTAGAGTTGTGCAGAGGCCATCAGCTTCCTGTCGTCGGGCTTGATCAGCAGCACGTGCTTGCTCAATTTCGGCAAGGTGGGTCGTGGTCGAGGCCAGCTTCTCTTCCAAGGACTCCTCTCGTGCACGGAGCTGCTCATTCTGCTCTGCCAGTTGCAGTCGCTCTGCTGTTACGTTGTCCAGGCGCTGGGCCAACTCTTGCTGAGCTTGGGAGCTGTTGACTTGTTGTTGGCGCTCGCGTTGAGCCGAGGCTTCCTTGAGAGCATTGAGATCGGCCAAAGTTTGCTCGTGCGTGGCTTTCAGTGTTTCAAGAGCTTGGCGATGTTGAGCTTGCAAATCGTCCAGCTGCTTCTTGTGTTCTGCGGCTTGAGCGTTGAATTGGCGAGCGGAGGCTTGTTCCATGTTGCTCAGGGCCAAGTTCAGTTCTGCCTCCCGCGCAGTGAGCCGTTCGTTGTCGGCTCGCAGTTGGCGTGTATCACGGTCGTTAAACTTGGCATCTTCTTGCGAGCCCTGCCGCCATTCACGGCGCGACGCGAGCGGCGACGTATGATGTGAGGCTGGGCTCTGATGGTTTACAAGCAGACAGCAAACAACCAAACCAAGAAGCGCACCTGGAGAGTTGATTTTGCTTGTTCAAGCTCCTTTTCAACGACGGCCTTGGCTTGCTCAAGCTGCAGACAGTTTGCTTTAGCTTGCTCAATCTCTCGATTCAGCAGCTCGACCTTTCGTTGATGCTCAAAATCACCTTGGCGAAGGGCATTGGCCAACTAGCAAAGCCCGGATACGGATGGACGCAGAAAGGCATTGTGCGGGGAAAGGGAAATTCGATGAGAAGATTGGGTGACAGCAGACGGCAGTCAAAGGTTCAAAATGCTGGGTGTGCAAGGGTGGTGGTGCGGGAGTCGAGGAAAGTACGATGGACAAAGACTTTGCATACTTTGGTATCAAGTAGGCTGCGGGCGTTGTTGGACTCTTTGAGTTCGCGCTCCAACAGTTGCATGCGGCCTTGCACTTGGGAATATGCTTGATCTTTGGCCTACAATGCCAAAAAGTCAGTTGAGTGGGCAATCAGAGCTGGCTTCACAGCCCTTGCAGGCCGCGCGTCACGTACGCGGATTTCGTCCTGCACACGATCCAACTTCCGGGAAACCTGGTCCAGGTTGCGCTGAAGGTCCTGTACTTCGCGTTCGCGCTGCTGCATCTACACGAGTGCGGACAAGGGCACAGGGGTTGACCATTTGTATCGCGTCAGATGAAACAGATTGCGAATGCCGTCTGGTATCGGCGGTCCAATTGAGCAGAGGTCCCAACGATCGGGAGTGTTTCCGGGCGTGTACCATGGCATGGGATTCCTGAAGCTGATTCTTGCTCTTCTGATGTGCAGAGTTAAGATTTTCTATCTGACAGCTTTTGTTTTGTGCATCGCGCTGTGCTTGTTGCAGGCGTCGCTCGATATCTTCCACCTGAGGGCACGAGTGCATGAGCTGAAACTTTCAGCGCCATGTGAACGAGCCAGGGCTCAGCGACGAACCTGGCGTAGCGCCATAGGTGGGAGCTCGGCCTTCCAAGCCGGCTGTTGCCACGCCATTTCACTGTTGCTGACACCGACACCGGCAGCGGCCTCTGTCGGTGGGTTCCAGGTGAAACTGGGAAGCGGGCGCGCAGAGATCGTCAAGCAAAGCAGTCGACTGAGTCATTCGGCAACCGATTCGTATCAGGGAGGCCGGCCTAGCTTTCGCACAATCATCAGTCAACTCACCAACGTATTAAAGTTTAAAAATGTGAAAATGGGTATCGGTCGGTGGTCAGGTTCCGAGAGGAAGCTCTTCAATCCTCTCTCTCTCTCTCTCTGAAAAATTTTGGCGAATTTTTGATTTGTGCGACCATCTTTTTTGAAAAATCGCGGGAACGCTATTTTTGGCATGATCCTCCCAAAATACGCGATCTAACCGTTTTATCGTCTGTTCCCGCCAAAATCAAGGTCTGTCCATTCACAGTGACACGTACGCTACACTTTGAGAAGCAACCCATCTTCTCTCTCTCTCTCTCTCTCTCTCTCTTTTTTTTTTTTTTTTTGGTGTGTGAGCCGCTCGCTCGCTCTCCTCTGATCCTCTCTCTCGCTCATGCGCTGTCTTCACTTGTTCTCACTAATGATCCTGAAAGTTGGCAGGTCGTCTGGTGACTGGCACTGCGGATCTGGGCACTGGGTGATCCGTATCTGCTCCCGTCACGTCAATAGGATCGAAATCCCAGGTGAGAGCGGCTGGCTGTTGGTCTTCGGGCACATGGGGTGGCTCGACGTCTGTGTCATCAGTGGTCGCTGCGACTTTGGGCTCGGCCATGTGTCCACCTGTTCAGCAAGCTGTGTCCCATTTCCGCTGACTCAAATCAATCTTGATCAGAGCCATCCTTTGGCTCATCCTTCATCTTGACTCTGTCGTAGGTGGTGCAGCCTCTCAATAAAAACAAACTAGTCTGCACCACACGAGACTTTCTTGGCTGCCCCAGCCTTCTGTACTTGTGAATTCTCCGCCGAAAACTAGTCTGCACCACACGAGACCTTCTTGGCTGCCCCAGCCTTCTGTACTTGTGAATTCTCCGCCGAGAACAGAGGGGTGCATCTGTGACAAAGTTGTTGTTTCATTGCTCGGCAAGCAATGCTGGTTCTGGCGTGAGGGCTGGAATAGAGCAACGCCACAGCAAGCGATACGCTTAGGGTCTCGTGCTCAAGGCGGCCAATCAGATCTCAGTGCACCGGGTACCGCCAACATGGCGACCAGTACGGAGCGGCTCGTGCAGGAGCTGTCGGCTGAACGCGAGGCCATGCAAAAGCGCACCTTTACGCGCTGGGCCAATGCTTTCCTGCGCGATTTTGACATGGTGATTGAGGATCTGTATACTGACCTTTCTGATGGTGTCCTTCTTCTCAAGCTCCTCGAGGCCATCTCGGGCACCGAGCTGCCCAAGCCGGCTCGAGGCCGCTTGCGCATTTACAAGCTGGAAAATTGCAACAAGGCCCTAAGCTTCCTCAAGGCCAAAAAAGTCAAACTGGAAAACATTAGCGCAGAGAACATTGTTGATGGTGGCTCTACCCTCATCCTCGGTCTCATGTGGACACTCATCCTTCGCTTTCAAATCGCCGAGATCCAGCTTGAGGGCGACGCCTTGAGTGCTAAAGAGGCTTTGCTATATTGGTGCCAGCGCTGTACCGAGGGATACGAAGGTGTCGACATTCGCAACTTCACGTCATCTTGGAAAGATGGCCTTGGCTTTGCGGCCATTCTGCATCATTTTCGGTATCAAAACCGTGGCCTGGGCTTGTGCACTTGGTCGCTTATGCCTCAGCTCGTGCGCTTCGCCTCGCACCTCTCACATCCACGCGTGTGCTTGTGCTGACTCTTCCGCTTTTGTCGTCTCGAAGGCCCGACTTGATACCCTATGCTACACTCTCCAACGCCAAGCCTGTTAGCAACATGAAGCTAGCCTTTGACGTCGCTGAGAAGGAGCTCAACATTGCTTCGCTCCTCGAGCCCGAGGGTACGTCACACGATTACCCACAATCTTGGTTGTACACAATCATGGCAACATTTCACAGTGGATCAGTCAGAAATTTGGCTTACCACTTGTTTTTCTTCTTCTTCCTTTGTTCGTTCGTTCGTTTTATTTTTTTTTATTTTTTATTTTTTTTCAAACCCCTACGCCCTTCCTACGCTCGCCTTACGCTCGCCTTACGCTCTCCTTAGACGTTGTCCGCTGTAGCGATGAAAAGTCCGTAATGACATACTTGGTGAGTTACTACAACTACTTTTCCAAAATCAAAACGGCCGAGGTCGACATTCGTCGCCTGGCCAAGGTCATGGGGTTTTTAACTGAGATTGAGCAGGATGAGCGGGAATACGAGGTTCGTACTCGCACGCGCCTCATATCTGAAGATGCAGGCGGCCGTTCAGTGCTCACGCGCAGCCAATGATTTTGCGCACAGCGCATGGCCGCACACCTTCTTGAGTGGATTATCAGCACAACTGAGCGGCTGGACGTGCGCAACTTTCCAAACCGTTTGGCTGCGTTGAAGCAGCTACTTCACGACTTTAAGCAGTACCGCACTCACGAGAAACCCCAGTATTTTCGCGAGCGTGGCGAGCTGGAGGCCCACCTTTTTGCCATCCAGACCCGCCGTTTCTCCCAACGAATGCCCATGTACGTGGCTCCCGAGGGTCTACAGATTTCAGATGTCAACGAGGCTTGGGAAGCCCTGGAGGTACGTTACCAGCCCTTCCCGCTTTATGTCTTGCTTCACTTGCCTCGTCCGTACTTGCTGAGGAGAAGCGTAATGCTTTCCCTTCTTCTGTTTGAGGTCCTTCATCTTGCGCACTTGCTTTTTTTGCTTTTTTTTTTTTTTTTTTTTTCGCTCGCAGCACGCCGAGCATACTCGTGAGTTGGACCTTCGACAAGAGCTTATGCGTCAGGAACGCTTAGCCCTACTGGCAAGCAAGTTTGCTAGCAAGGCCACACGACGTGAAGACTGGTTGCAAGATAACAATGTCATTGTGGCCAACCAAGCTTTTCGCTTTGATTTGGCTGCCGTTCGGGCCGATCTCAAGCGACATGAAGCCATTGTCGCCGATGTCACTGCGTATGAAGCGCGCATGACCTCCATTCGCCAAATTGCCGACGCACTGATGCAAGCCGATTATTTTGACAGCGAGACAATTGCCACGCGTGAACGTGCTATCGCCGCAAGCTGGACCCAGCTTTTGGAAGCTCTCACGGCGCGCCGTGACAGATTAGAGCGTGTCCGCCACATATCTCAGGTCTTGGCAGACGCACGTGCTCTGATTGAGCGCCTTGAGGAAATTAATGCCAAACTGGGCACTGATGACGTTGGTCGCCATCTCTCCGAATGCGAGGAGCTTCTCCGCTACTCCACGGTCGCGCAGGATGATCTGGAAGCCTGCGCTGGGGCCGTCGCCGCAGTATCAGACCGCTTGCGTGCCGTCGAACACGAAGCCCCGGTCGAGGTGCGCGATCAGCTGGGCCAGTTGGACAGTGCCCTACAAACCACTCGCGTTCGCGCTGCGAAACGCCGGGCCATGCTCGAGGACGCCATTGCGTTTCACCAGTTTGTTGTGGACAGCGACACTGTGGCCGCCTGGCTGGCCGATGCGCAAAGCGCCGTTGCTCTAACCGATCTGGGTCGAGACTTGACAGCCACCACCGTACTGCAGCGCAAACACCAGAAACTGATAGCTGATATCAAATCTTTTGAGAAGAGCGATTTGCGACCTTTGCAGGCCTCACTAGCTATTATGGAAGAGCGCGGTCATTTCGCGGCCGCAGAAGCCAGCGACAAGTGTCGTGGCATTGTGGAGCGGGTGGAGTCGCTCAAAGCACAAGCCGCCCGGCGCAGGCGTGCCTTGGAATCCATGCTCGCCCAGCATGGCCTTCGTAGCGAGGCAGAACAGTGCCTGGAATGGCTGCGCGATGCAGCTGATGTTGTCGGGATGGCCTTTGGCGAGACATTGCTGGCCGTTGGCCGGGCCAAGAATCGGCTACAAACCCAGCTCGATGGTATCAATGCCTTTCAACTACGCGTCGATGACCTTCAGATGCTGGCCGATGACATGATGGCGGGCGTGGCACCAGGCTCCGGCGAGGGTTCCACCACCGATGATTCAGCGACTTCGACGCAACGTAAAGTCAAGACGATTGCGGGGCACACCACGGACGACGTCAATCAGCTTAGTTTTGCCAAAGGTGACGTCTTGGACCTTGTCGACGATTCACATCCTGAATGGTGGTCGGCTCGAAACGCGGCTGGTCAGCTTGGATACGTTCCAGCTAGCTTTGTCAAGCTTGTCCGTGAGACGCCCAGACCTGCGGCCACGGGCATGTCGGAGGCCGACCGCACACAAGTCAAAAACATTGTCAACGGGGTTCGCTCTGAGTATGAGCAGACTCGCATCACGTGTGAGGCACGTCTGCGCGAAGCATCGGCTCTCTACAGCGATCTTCTGCACGAGGCCGAGATGAAAGAGGTTGAAGACTGGCTGGCCCAGCGTGTGCAGATGATTCAGACTTATGCCGACTCTCAGCAGGATCGTGACCGCTTGGCAGCATCCCGAGACAAAATCATTCACACGGTCGAGGACTTGACACAGCATCTGCAGCGCTTGCAAGCTCAACAGCCTGGACAGCGCACGGCTCTGGTCGAGCGCCACCGCGCACTTTGTGAGCTGCTGGCTTCGACCATGGCTGAGGCCGAGGAGCAACGCGCTGATGTCGAGCAGCAGCTTGAGCTCCAGGGTCTCCTCGATCGCATGAGCGATGCTATGCTCTGGGTTCAGGAGAAGCAGCTTGAGGCTCAGTCGACTGACGATGGTCACGATGTCGAGCATAACATTGCTCTCATTCGAAAACACGAGCAACTGGCTGCCGACGTCGAGGCGATTGGTCACCAAGTCTCGCAGCTTCAAACGGAGACAGCACAAGAAGTACAAATGCATCCAACGCAGTCTCGGGCCTTGAAAGCCAGTCTATCTCGCCTCTTGGATGCGATGGCAGTCCTTCGGACGGCAGTGGAGGCCCGTCATCAGTTGCTCCATGCGACTCGCGCGCGCCTTGTGGCGCTGCGCGATGAAAACAATCTAATGGCCCAACTGCGGGATAAATTACTTGTGACGGAGCAGTTGCGTCAAGAGAGCGCGACCGATGCCGAGAACACTGTCACCCACGCCCTTGAAGATGCCGTGCGTGAAGTTGAAGGTCTGTCAGATCCTGTGGACGAGCTACAGCAGCGTTTGAGTCAATGTGGGGCCACAGAGGCCGCCGCCGAACTTGGTGCCTGTTATGGGCAGCTTCAAGAGGCTACTCGCGTGGCCTTGCAAACCGCCCAGCAGCACGACCGTGCTCGTGCCGTGCGGGTGGAGCTCGACGACATTGTCGCCTGGGCTGGGCAGCATCTCCGCTCCGTTGCTGCTCACGATCCAGTCGCCACGGCCCAGGCGGCTCAGGACCGATTACGGCAGCTTGAGCAAATCGAGACCCGCCTTGACTCCAATGACAGCAAACTCGCGGAATGTGCGGGCGTGGTTGCTGGCCTGCACCTCATAGGTGAAGGCACGGCTGCCCACAAGAGTCTCCTTGAGGCTGAGAAACATACCACACAGCTGCAAGCTTTAACTGCCGAACGACGCTCAGAGACGGCGCGTGCATTGGCTGTTCTCCAGCTGCAGGAGGAGGCCGGTGATGTTCTTAGTTGGATCAAGGACAACCTAATGGTGGCGTCCGATGGTGCGGCGGCGGCGGAGGGCCCAGGGGGCAATCTCCTCTCACGACGTGACCAGCATCTGGTCTTCGCAGAACAAGTGGATCTTGGAGCAGACAATGTGGCCAGTTGGCTTGAGCGTGCGGCCGCCCTGGATCCCAAGGATGAAATTGTAACACGGCTCGAAGCAGAGGTTGGGCAAGCTTGGACTGAGTTGGCCGAGCAGACAGCTGAGCGTGGCCAGCGACTTGAGGAAGCCGTTGACCAGATTGAATTTGGTGAGCTGGCATTGGATATTCGGGCCTGGACAGGCCAGGCGCGCGATCTTTTGAATACAATCGATGGTGAAGATGGAACTTCGCAGGGCTGGCGTACTGCGCTGCGCAAGTTGGAAATCCTGGAAGGCGAGGCCGAGACGCAAGTGGACAAGTGCACTCAGCTTTGCGGTTTGGCAGACAAATTTGCAGCGCAGGGGCACTTCCGAGGCTCGGCCTTGACGGCGCAAGCTCGTGAACTGCAATCCACTGTCCAGGAACTGGCGCGTGCCGTGCAAGAAAAGCACAGCACTGCTCAGCGGCGCCTTGAAGTGGCTTTGTTTGGCGATGATGTAGTGCAGATTGCCGCCGCAGTGCAGCCACTGGCACGCCCAACGACGCCGGCTGCGATGCCTCAACATCTCACCGAGGCTCGCAAACTGCAGCGGCTTCATGTTGGCATTGAAGCCAAGCTAGCCGACCTCTCCGTTCGCTTCGGTAGTCTGCAGGAGCGCCACCAGCGCCTGCTTCCCGAAGCAGAGGTTCAGGCCGAGGCGTTGGTGCAGGTGGAGCGAGACTTGGCGTTGGCCCAGGAGACTGCTTCTGCGCGTCGTGGTGCGCTAGCTCGAGCCTTTGATGAGTTTACCGCTTTGGAAAGCGGCGAGTACTTGTTGGGCTTGATTCGGGAGAAGATTGACACGGTCGCTTGGTCGTCTGTTGGCGCATCAGTACTAGAGGGAGCGCGTCTCCTCGCACAACACCAAAATCTTTCCTTAGAAGTCGCGGCTCTTGAACAACAACTCGCAGACTTTCAACGTGCTGTGGCCGGTTTCCAGGCTGGTCCCGCGGCAACATTGCAGCAGGAGCTGAACGTGGGCTTGCGCGACTTGAAGAATCGCTGTGGCGAGCGAACTCAACTCTTGGAAGCAGCGCATTTTGAGGCCGAGCTTCAGGAGCTCGAGGCCGAGTTTGAGCGCTGGATCGTGGAGCAACTTGAGCTTTGTGGACCTTCAGCTGCCCAGCCAAGTGAAAGCCCCTCGGAATGTCAACGTCTGGTCGAACGCCACGCCCAGGTTCAGAGCGAGGCAGCTGTGGTTGAGCGGACCTTGCTTGATCAACTGCGGAGCAAAGGCTCTGTCGCGACGAACGTGCCCCCAGATCAGCAAGCCGTTCGGGCTCAGCTTGTCAAGGCGGCGCAAAACCGAGTTAACGACCGCTTGGAGATTTTGCATGAGGCTCAAACGCAGCGTGCAGTCATGCTACAGATGGGCTTGCGCACCGCAGAGCACGCCGACGCGGTTCTTGAGCTAATAGCAGAAGTATCGCAGTTGGATGACCAGTTCGAGCAAGTGCAACGTGAATGTAGTCAGGGCTATAGTGATGCCTTGGCCCAGCGCTTGGATACACTCGAGCGGCATATGGCTCGCATACAGCCGCGTAAGGAGGACGTGGAGGTGCAGCGCGCCGAGTTGTCACAATCTATGGCGGTAGCGGATTCCACTTTGGCTGCCACAACCAAGAGCGATGCGTTTGTAGGGCCCTTGCATGAGCGAATGCTGGCAAGCTGGGCGCAACTCCTCGAGGCAGCAACACTGGCGGCGGACATGGTCAGTCGCACGCACATTCGCGATCAACTGTACCAAAGCTATGCCGACTTGCACGCCTGGCTAGTGGAGTTTCGGGAAAAGGTTGAACAGACTGTTGTTCCGACCTCACTGGGGGCTTTGGCCGCGGTCGAGGATGACCTCGTGGCTCAGCGTGCCAACTACACTGTCAAAGCCGAAGAGCTCCAGCAGCTGGAGCCCGGCGTGGCTGAGTATTGCACCCTCTATCCGGATGATGAGGATATGGCAGCCGAGCAGATGCGCGTACAGGAGGAGTTTGCTCAGGCACTGACTGCATATGAACAGAGGGTAGCTGACTGCGCCGCACAGGGGGAGAGCCTCAAGCTTAGCCAGCGGGCTGAGGGTACACTAGCAAAAATGCGGCGTCTGGTGCTAGAGTTGCAACAGATTTCGCGAGCCGATGCCTTTCAAGAACTTGAGCATCAGCGCGAGCAAGTGGAGGCCTGCGCAGGCTCTGCGGCCGTGCTCTTGCCCGCAGCCCGTGAGCTGGTCAGCGCTTGTCAAGGGGTACTGCCTGCGCTTGCACAAAATCTCGAGGACACCGCACCAATAGTCGAGGAGCTGTTGGGGGAAAAGCGGTCCGAAGTGGAGGCTACGCGCGTCTACTTGGCTTTCAAGGGGAAGGGGGACGACCTGGCGCTGTGGCTGCGGAATGCCCAAGAGCGCGTCCGAGCCGCGGCGGCAGCACGCACTAGTGCCAAAGCTCTTGCAGCCGAGGCCCCCACACATCGCACCCTCGAAAGTGATGTCATTGCACGCGGCGAAGACGTGGAGGCTTTGCAGAGCCAATGCGATGCACTCATCGAAGAAGAGCACTTTGCCAGCGAAGAGCTGAGTTCGCTGGGTGCAGCGCTGCTCGAGTTGTGGGAGCAGGTCCTTGCAGAAATGGACGCGCGCTCCGAGCTGATTCAGAGCGCCGTAGTGGTTTGCAGCCTGCTCCACGAGTTACAGGAATATGGTGCACAAGTTGACCAGCGCAGTCAGGACATGGATGAGCTCAAGCCTCGTCAGCGGTTGAATGAAACTGTCCGCGTGCACAAGAAGTTTCTTGATTGGAAGCTGAGCCTAGACGCTGATCAGACGCGCCTGACGGCCCTGGAGCAACGCGTTTCGCAGGCCAAGGCAGACGCGCGAGCACCTGAACACGCCAAGGCCTTGAGTCAGGAGGTTGAGGCCGTCAAAACCAAATGGACCCGCTTTTGCAGCGAGTTGCGGGCTTTTGAGGCCCGTTTCGAGCGAGCCCTGGAGCTACAACGCTTTCTACAAGCTTGCTACGATTTAGCTCGATGGCTTGATGGAAAGAGCACAGAGCCGTTTGAGCTCTCTTCCACACTCCGCCAGGAAGATGTGCGGAAGCTGCTGAAGCAGCATGAGACGCTGGCACGTGACTTTGATGGCATGGAGCCCCAGCATGGTTCATTGGGCAAAGAAGCTCGCCGGCTTGCACGCCTCTACGCGGAAGATGCACGTGATGTCGGAGCTGAACATGCCAAGGTCGATGAGCGTTGGACCACGGCTCGCGCAAGATTGCAGCGGGCTTTGGCCGATCTGCAAGTGGCAGCTGAGGTCACGCGCCTGCAAGACCAGTTGGATGTTTTACGTAGCTGGTTTGAGGATCGCACACGGGCAGTAAGCGGGCCACTTCCGACCTCGTCCGATTTGGCTGCAGTTGAGATTTTGTCCAAAGCTACCAAGCAGATGCGGGTGGAAGTTGAAGGTCGTGCCACAAGCGTACAGAGCTTACAGCAGCAGGTCGCACGAATTCGCACACGCGCAGCTGCGGCAGGTGATCGCCTGCAAGGTCAGCTTGAAGAGCTGCTGAATGTACAGCGCAGCGCAGTCAGTGCCATATCTGCCCGGCAAGAGGCATTGCGGCACCTGACCGACTATCTCGTCTTTCAGCGTGATGTGCAGGGTGTGCGGGATGAGCTGGCGGCGCTGCGCAGCCGACTGACCGAGTTTGCTATTACCGACGACGCAGCAGCAGCGGCAACAACACTCAAAGGCTACGAGGAGCAACGTAAGCAGGGCGATGCACTATATGGCAAAGCTCAAGCGATTGAGGACTTTGGGACTCGTCTCATCGGCGATGGCCACGAGCGTCGCGCTGGCATTGAGGCCTCGATGACCGAATTGCATGCAGATGTCGAGCAGTTACAGCAGGTGTCTGGACAGCAGCTGGAGAGCTTGCGGAATGACTACTCAATCCTGTTGCTGCAGCGGGACCTCACCGAATTCCAGGGCATGCTTCGGTTGCGAGAACAGGCTTTAGCTGAGATGGAGGACAGCATGGTTGTGTTGCGCGATGGGCAAAAACACGAGACCTTCATGTCCGAGCTCATGGCCAGTGAAAGCGTTTTGACCGCGCTGTACGAGCGACTTGAGTCGCTCAACGCCTGTGCACGGCTAGATGCGGCACGTTCACAGGCATCCACGGTGCGCACCGAATGGACGGCGCTGCAGACACGTGCCTTGGCCACGGGAGACCGCCTTCAAGACATGATCGAATTTCGTCGCTTGGAGCGCCGGGCAACCGAGTTGCTACAGTGGTGCGAACGGGCCACGACGCAACTCTTATCCACAGATGTGGGGGCTGATGCCAAGAGCACCATTAAGCTTCAGAAGAAACAGGAAGACTTTTTGGGTCGCTTGGTAGCGCATCACGAACGTGTACAAGCCTTGGAAGCTGCCGCTGCTGGCGCTTGTCAGCGGACGAATGATTATCGCGGCAAGCTAACAGCTTTGATGCAACAGGTCACGGACAGCGCAGCCCCTTTGCAAGATTTGGCAGAACAGCGGGCCGTGCGTTTGAATTATGCTGAAGACTACCACACTTGGGCTGACGAGGTGGAAGCCGAGCTGAAGAACCTGGCGAGCAAGGAAGCCGTCTTGGCACAAGCCTTGGCCGTACCTGATCTTTTATCAGTACAAGAGATGCAAGGTCGCGTCAAGGCAGTTCAAGAGGGGCTGGAGCAAGGCAACATCGTGCACGAGGAGCGCGTGGCGCGGGGAACCACCTTTGCTAATCTTGAGTTTGGACTCGAAAATGAGGCAAGTGATCGCTTAAGCCGGAGCAAAGGTGCGTGGGCGACTTGCGAGGCCCACTTGGTTGAGGCCCGTCGTGCACTTGAGGCGCAGGGCGCCCTCTATGAGTACGAGGCACGGGCCGAAGAATGCCTCATCTGGATTGCAGACAAGAGCAAGGAAGTGGATGCAGGAGCAGCTTCTGAGGACGCCGATAATGTGGCCACGCTGCTTGAGCAGCAGCGCGAGGTCAATGCGGATGTTCAAGGATACAGCAGCGTGGTGGAGCAACTCCGCACGGGTCTGGCAGCCATGGCTGAACTTTCAAGCGAAGGTCAGGAAGCCTGTACATGTCGGTTAGCGGAAGTGGAGGAGGCTTGGTCTGCGCTGCAGTCTGCTTGCCAAGCACAGGTCATCAATCTGGAGCGGCTCCTGGCATTTCAGCGTTTTGCCGCGCAGTGTCGTCGCGTGGTGCAAAGCCTGCAGCGGACACTAACGACGTTAGAGAGCGGCATCGCACTCGGCGAAGACACGGCGGGGGTGCGGTTGGCGTTGGAGCGCCTGAATAAACTGCAGGAAGAGGTGCGGCGGACCGACGGTCAGCAGAGTAAACTGGCAGCTACGCAGGCAGAGCTCATGGCTGCCGACCTTGCTCGAGCGGATGCCATTGGCCAAGCATGGCAAGAGGTGGAGGAAGCTAGCACAGCAACGCGCACAAAGCTGACAGCCGAGCGTCAGCGGGCTGAGCAGTGGCAGCGAGTGTGCGCCTGGACCAACGACGCGCGGCGACTGGTGGAATGGGCTGACAGTCGTCGGCGCTTGGTAGATGTTGAGCTGGATCTCGACAGTGGCGACATGCGTGAATTTGTGCGCTTCGGAAAAACGTGCAAGCGCGTGCAACAAGACGCACGCGCAATCGAATCACAGGTGCAGGAGACGGTTTCCGCAGCGCCCCTTGACCCTTCTGACTTGGCAGAGCCTGAGTGGGCAGAGCCCGTGGAGCACTTGCGCAATACTCTGAGATCAGCGCATGATCAGCTATGTCAGCGCTTAGTTGAGCAGCAAGCAAATGTCGAACATGCCAAGCGGTATCAACGATGGCTGGATTTGGGTCGACGCCTTCGCGAATGGCTGCGAACTGTGGATCAAACGGTGCAGGAGGAGCCTGTTGAGCGCGATATCAGTGGACTAGAGTTACAAGAGGCAAAATTACGTGACCTCGTTGCAGCCATGGCCAACAAGCGGGAGGAGCTTGCTGCGTTGCAAGCCGAGGCCGCGGCCCTGTGCGAGGTGGCCCCGAACTTGCTTGAGCAAGTGGAACATCATGAGCGCTCCTTGCAGGAAGCCTTTGGTGATGCAGATTCGGAGTTGAGCAAACGCCATCGTCAGGTCGACGAGGCTCTAGACGAAACCCGCCTGTTGCAAAAAATGACGGAAAACCAGCTCTTAATGGAGCGCCAGCAGGCGCAATTCAATGCCAGTCTCGACTTTGATAATTTGGACGATTTGGATGCCATCTTGGAGCAGCAAGAGGCCTTTGAGCGTTGGCTTGCTGCTCAAAAACAGCGCATTGCTGACACTACCCGTCCGACTAAGGTAGAAGTTGCTGTCGACAGAAGGGAACGGGTATTGCGGTCAGAGGGAGATATATTTTTAACTGTGTTTCGTATATGTGAGGTGTTGAAGTTTGGAGCTCATTGTCTGATGCTGTTGCTATAGGCCGAAGCACGTGAAGAGCAAGCGGCACAGGAGGCGAAGGCGGCGCAGGAGGCCAAGGCGGCACAGGAGGCGAAGGCGGCGCAGGAGGCCAAGGCGGCACAGGAGGCGAAGGCGGCGCAGGAGGCCAAGGCGGCGCAGGAGGCCAAGGCGGCGCAGGAGGCCAAGGCGGCACAGGAGGCCAAGGCGGCACAGGAGGCCAAGGCAGCACAGGAGGCCAAGGCAGCACAGGAGGCCAAGGCAGCACAGGAGGCCGAGGCGGCACAAGAGGCCGAGGCGGCACAGGCGGCACAGGAGGCCAACGTGGCAGATCTACAGGAACACGTGCAAGTGGCACAAGCGGCGAAAGACGAATCACGTGTCCCCGCTACTCCTCCGTCTTCGAGCTTTGCTGATAGTTCAGCTGCCACATCACTTTCAGCGGGAGCTGACGCTGCTGTCGCTGATGCAGCGACGCGTGATGGACCCGCTGCCAGTGCCAGTCTTAACAAACACAATGCTCAGACCAGCGCGTCCCAAGCACCATCAAATGCAACAGCAGCAGTTACAACACGCTCAGCCTCAAGTCACTTTGAGGGCCAACTAACTCGCAAAGTGGAATTCGATGTCGGAGGAAAGCGACCCACGTTTCGCACTTGGAAAACGGTGGCGATTGAGGTGGCCAGTGGCCACATTCGTTGCACGGTATGTATGAAGCGCTTTGATTTGTTGGAAGTCCGCCTCAGCATCGGGTCTGGTCTGCAAGCGCCAGGCACTGGTTGCCTGCCCGAGCTTGGTTCTGTGAGATGCGTTTGAATGAGTTGCATTTTTGGCTCATGGGGTGGACCTTGTGCATGCAACAGGGGTTGCGTTTGTCATTGGAGGGTGCAGTGTGCCAGGAGGCTGTGGACTATGGCAAGCGCGAGTTTGTATTTAAGCTGACGCTTCAAAACGGGGCCCAGGTGAGCGGGTCATGAGTAGGGTTGCAGAATGATACTTCATATCGTTGAGTTAGGCTGCAGACTGACACCCCTTTTTGTCTTTGTTTGATTGACCGTAGTGGCTGCTTCAAGCGGCCGATGCAACCGAGATGCGTGCGTGGATTGTTGCGATTAATGAAAACATTCCAGGCATGACACAGCTTAAGAACAGCTATTGAAGAACACAAATAAGATGACACAGCTTGTTCGAACCGCCAGCTTCATATTCTGTTCTTGACAAGTTTTTGTATTTATTCACACATGTAAACGCAGAAAGGCACAATTTGATGCAGCGCGTTTCGGGCCGGCAAAGTAATTGAGAATAACCGATATTAACAAACGAGCCTGGTGCAGGATGCGGCATTCAGGCCATTTGGCATGTGCACGCCAAAGTTAGTTAGAAAAAAAAAAAAAAGCCATCTGGCAGCAGCAGGCGCCTTGACTCAGAAAAAAATTCTTCGGCAAAAAAAAAAAAAAAAAAAAAAAAACCAGATGAATAATCGATTGATCGCTTGAGACAATTACATTGATCCCACGCCAACAAAAAGGTGGCTGGAAGCCTACAAGCTCTTGAGCATTGCGGCAAGGTCCTCCTCGGACAAGTCTGTTTGAGTCACAAAGTCCGATTCCTGGCAAACGACAGAGAATGGAACGGTGATTAATCACTAAAACGAGTGAGCGCGCACTGGCCAAAAGAATTTGTTAGATGAGCGTTTCACAAACCGCGTGTGTGGCAGGGGCCGACGCTTGTTCATGTTCAAAACGCAGGCCTGGGGCAACTGCCGTGTTGTCGGGTTCGAGCTCAGACTCATCCACCAAGCAGATGCCAAAAGTCTCGGTGTGAACCACTGGCTCTTCTTCTTTGGGTGCCTCAATCTCGGGCTCTTCGGCTCGGCGGGCCTGCTCCTCAATACCATTGGTAAGCAACCGCAAGACTGGGGCGAGCGTGTATGTCCAGGGGCAACTGAACAGCGGGCAATGAGATGGGGCAGCAGGCAGAAGCTCACCTGATATTCTGTCTGGGCTTGGCAGCAGTTGGGGTTGTTACACGTTGGATTGGGCTTCATCGTGTAGTTGGGGAAAAAGTCGGACAAAGCGTTGTATCCCAGATAGTCGCTCACCGTGCCAAACTTGAGCATGAACCTGTGCCACAACAGCATCAAGACATGTTGAATATGAAATGCCTCGACACATTCCAGATCAAGAGGCCGATGATCAACGTACTTGAGCGCGTTCTGAACGAGAAGGCCCGCGGTGACGCCCATAGTGGTAGGGAGAGATGCAGCGCAGACACCCTCTCTATTGCAGTCAAAAATTGAACACGGTGAAGGGAGAAGATGAAAGAGAAGAAGGAGAAAGGTGGAATGCGATATGGTGCTTGAGGCTCGAAAGGTCGACACCGAGCAAGCGATCACACAGACCGTTTGAGAGTACGCTCGTCGATCTCAGAGGCGACAACCAGTGGTGGAGCGCACTGAGGAAAGCATGAGTGGTGTCAGTGCCGATAGCTGCTAGTGTTGAGGCTCAAACGAGGTTTCAAGAGCTCCCCAATCACAAACCTCAAAGCATGCAGTCTTGCCGGGTGAGATGAACTGGATGTGGCCTGAGACGGCATTCTCACTAACACCGCTCTCAATCCAATCTTGTCGAGACTCAACACACGCCTGGTTGGCACAAAACAGAGACCTGTTGAGGAGTGGGAGTTTTCTTACGCGTGAACACGGTGTGCATGTGCAGTCAATGCTCAAACCTGGTTGAGCGCAATGCGGGCGCCAAAGTTGTCGACACAGCCGAGGACCAAGGTTACGGGCCCGCCGTCTACACCACCCGTTCTGAGGGGAGGAGTGTCCCGTTATTTGAAAGCGAATGGCGGCTTTTAGAAAGTTGAATCAAGGTAAAGAAAAAAGACATGTGATGCGGGCTCACTTGATGTTGTGACAGAGCTGGTTGAAATTGTCGAGCGTGGTAATATCCATGCAGTGCGTCTCAATCTGCACGTCCGGATTGATGAACTCGAGGGTGCGCTTGGCAGCATCGACCTGGGTGGGCGGCATGCGGTTGTCAAGGAGTGAGGAGCAAGGTGGCATCACGAATAAGGCGAGGTCAGAGGCGATTGCGTACCTTGGACAGGCCGGCCTGGTGTGGTTGAAAAAAGAGGCTATGGCACGAAATATGACATGGTGTGGGCACGATAAGTACGGCAGCATGACCTTGGGGCAAGGCAAAGGAGCGGTGGAAGGGCTAAGGCGACGGGCCCGAATCACGGACCGATTCATATTGGCCATCTCCACCTTGTCGTAGTCGTACAAGATGAGCTGAAGGGGCGACAATCCACAGGGGTCGTCAGTGTGCCACGGCGCCGGTTGATCGCCTCTGGCGCTGAAAGAGGCAGACAGGATCTGCATACCTTGCCCACACCACAGCGGGTAAGCATATCAGCAGTCACACTGCCCACGCCGCCCACACCGACAACCAGTACGGAGCAGGAACGGATGTCTTCGTAGCGCTCGACAATTTTCATGCGCTGGAGCGCCATCAAACGACTATCGAGCACGGCAGCCAGTGAGCGTCAAAGGCAGGCATGGTATCGGTGGCCAGCGTTGAGATGTCAAACCTATAAGGGTTGGAATCCACGACCTCGGCACTCATTTTCTCGATCTTAGGGCGCGCCAAAGCCTCGCTCATCTGCCCTTCCAGCTCAGCCACGCGGGCCCGCAGTCGCTCATTCTCAGCCTGAAGCGCCTCCATCTCGCTCTTGAAAGAGAGAGAGAGAGAGAGAGAAATGAATTGGTTTGGTCGGTCTGAGAAAGAGAGAGAGAGAAAAAAAAGAAAGAGCTGAGTGTACGGAAGTGTGAAGTTTAACACATTTACACACTGTCTTTAACGTGGATTTTCCTCTCTCTCTTGAGCTGAGGTACGATCACCCTGACTCGGCTGTATGTATGTGCGTGCGTGTGTGTGTGTTTCGTGGGCGAGCTCGGTGCTGAGGTTCTTGGGGCAGTGTGCTAGCTACCTCTTGAGGGGGTGTTGGTGACTCTGTGTGTGTGAGAGACGAACTTTGTAGTCCTGGGCATGCCTCGACGGGTGCCTGGTTTTTTACGAATCCAATGTGCCACGTTTGCATTTACTTTCTGTGCTCGGTGCTTCGATTTTGCGCAGACGGGCGGTGGACCCTTTCGCGCCTGCTCCTTCGCCCACTTACCTCTCTCTTCCCACAGTCGCGTTATCAGGCTGACCGCCGCCATGGCGGGTCTTGTGGCTGCTGTCCGGATGTTGCTGTTGCTGCTCGTGCTGATTTTGGTCGGGTTCTCCTTCTACAACACTCTGAGCAGTTCGGATCGCAGCGTCGTGGTGCCCGCGGATGCAGTTGTGCAGCCAGACAATGAACCGCCACGCCCAC
The DNA here is from genome assembly GCF_000002865.3 of Monosiga brevicollis MX1. Taxonomy (NCBI): domain Eukaryota; class Choanoflagellata; order Craspedida; family Salpingoecidae; genus Monosiga; species Monosiga brevicollis. The sequence goes on along the minus strand of NW_001865040.1, from coordinate 1,608,986 downwards.
ACGTGCGACGTGGCAAAACCCGTGCCGCCAACAGAGTACAACAAGCTCAGCGTCAGGTCCGTCAGGAACTGGAGCAAGAAGTGCAGAGAGCCACGGAAGCCCCACCCAAACGCAAAAAAGTGCCGCGCGCCCCCACCACCACGCCACGCCGCGCAGCCCCCACCGCAGCCAAGGTGTCATCAGATCGCCGAAAGCAGCTCGAGCTGCAAAAGCAGCAGCAGATTGAGCTGCAGCGCCGCCGTGCAAACTACACCAGCATTGATCAGCTCTACAACGAATTTGACGCCCAAGGCGTGGTCTCTGACATTTTACACTTAGGTCCCCGCCCGACCGTCAATTTTTTCGCGGGCCAACCGCTCAATGCGACAGAGCGCGTGTGGATCTTCAGCACTGACTCGAACTATCTGCGGTATGATGCTTGATCTTCCCCTTGCCTTGAGTGACGGCGAGTGCGCAACTGCTGCGTTCGTGCGCCTTCGTGTTCTTATGCGCTTCCTTGCACCACTTTTTTTTTCTCTCTCTCTCCTTGGCTCCTTTTTCCACTCACCGGTTTTGCTCTGGTTGGTACCCGTGCGGTTCGTGTGGGTGGCTACGGCGAATTTCAGATGCCTCACCCGCAATGATCACGACCATGTCATTCTGGATCTTTGTCATCCCAATCACTTTCATCGTCAGCAATTGCTCTTCAAAGATCGTGCGTAGTTTTCGCTACCCCTCTTCCCCCCCCTCCTTTGCGCGCACTCTTTGGTGGTGTTTGCTGCTGTTTTAGTGCCCCAAAACGCTGCACTGCTGCGCATCCACACCTTTACCCGTCTCCTTTACCACGCACACTTCTCACCTTGGGACGCATGTGCGCAATCGTGGCAGAGTTTATGGGCAACTTTGACCCAACGCTGGGCGAGTATTGCGTGGGGCTTGACAAGAGCAACATGGTCGTGACTGTACCTTGTCGTGCTTCAGACCCCACTCAGCATTGGGAGTTTGTTGATGGCAAGGGCTTGGTCAATCAGCACCGCGGGCTGTGCATGGTGGACAACGAAGGCTTTTCGCAGTGCTCTGTTGCGCCCTGTAACGCCAGCGCTTCGCAGTGGTTTATGCGCGTGACCAATGATATCATGCCTCACGCAGACAACTGGGCACGTTGGACTGCGACCTTCAAAGAGCGGCGCCAAGCCGCTATCGATCAGACCCGCCCCGTTGTGCAGCGTGCTCTGGAGCGAGTCGCCGTCAGCCGCGCTGAGCCTGTACCGGAGACCCGCGTCAATCGTCGAGTCGTCGTGTTCTTTCAACCCCCCAAATACCTGGCCGTGTACACTCAAATTCGCTGGTGGCTCCTGGCCTGGCGCGAGCTGCGACTCAATCAGCCTGATCAAAAGTTTGACGTTCTCATTTATGGTGATATCAAGATGCTAGCCAACATTACGCGTGACTTTAAAGAGTGCGAGCAAAAACCTCTCGACCCCACCCTGGCCCCACCGTCTGAGTCGAGCGCTGGCGTGTGTTGGGTCATTCCTTTTGTGGGTGCTTCCCAACGTCACCCCGAGGAATACGACGGCTGGTTCAACAGGTACGTTGCATGCGCTCGCCCGTCGTGGAGTCTTGTTTGATTTATTTATTTATTATTAGTCATCATTTTTTTGGGGGCTGCGACTCGAATCTCACCATGAACGTGGTGCTGACTCCGGGTGAATGTCGTCTTGATTCTCAGCATCGAAGTTTTGGTCAACGAAAACACGAGGCCATTCTTGCGTCAATGGACCCTTTTGCTGCGAGCCGACGCCGACACGTTTCCCACGCCTCGCATGCGTGACTTTTGGGTCGATGCCACCCACATGGGGCGTAACGCTGGGGTACGTGCGTGTTGCAAGTTCTGCACGTCCTTCTTTGAGGGGATCAAATTTGTTTGTTTCTGGTTGAGTTTGTGGATGTGTTGTTTGCTTCATTGCCTCATCTTGCCGACTAGCACCGCATCTTGCCTGCCGCTCACGCAAAATTTTTGGCTTTTTCAAAATGCCCGGGCGGTATGGACAGTACAACAATCGTTACTCGCAGGCCAAGCTGGCTGAGGCCGCGGCAGATGCCGGGTTGAAGTACATCAACGAGATGCACTTTGCCTCCTCTTTCTATGGACCTGTCGACACGGTCTTGCGAATCAGCGATTTGACCATGGCAGCGGGGTTGTATCTACGAAAGCACCTCTTTTCGCCTGGCCTCGGTTGTCGCCTGCCCAGCTTTCTTCGTCCCAGGGGCACAAACTGTGAGTGGGGTTCTGGCCTTTGGGAGGGTGTCATGCTTCTCTATTCGCAGGAGGTCGCGGTGAATCACCTTCTTGGTACCAACGACAACATTGTGAGCTTCAAGGGGCCGGAAATGGACGTGCCCACCGGGGGCAAGGATAATATTTGCCGTGCCCGCATGTTCCACGTGTATCATATGGACGATCGCTTCAGCAAGCACCACTTCATCGTGGGCAATTACGCCAAACTTGACATGATCGATTACGATTTGCGTACCACGGCTGATTACTGCACCTGGCTGGCCCTGACAGCCAATGATCAGGGCTTGAACGGACCTGAAGTGTATGCCAAGTTCAACAACGATCTTTCCAAGCTGTGCGACTGATCCTAAAGACTTGTGCTTTACTTCTATGGGGCTCAACATGGGCATCAAGCTGGTGATGCAGCCACTGATGCGCCGTTCAAGCAAGACAAGGCACGGCCTGTGAGGCCTGCCTGTCTAGATTGTTTTTCTCCACCCTTTCTGCCCTCGGACCCCCTTCCCCCGTATCGTATTTATGGGCATGAGTGCTTGCCTTGGGAGTCACCGTGCACCAACACAGGATCTTCATGGCAAGCAGCTTTGATGAAACCTTGTCGAGGCTACCGCGTGTGTTCTGAACGGTGGCTTCCCAACCATCGACCTGTGTTGGTAGCGTGGCTGCCTGCTCAAATTTTACACTGTCATTCCGTAGCTAGAGTCATTTCATAGTTAAGAGTCATTTCATAGCTAGAGTCATTTCGTAGCTAGAGTCATTTCATAGTTAAGAGTCATTTCGTAGCTAGAGTCATTTCGTAGCTAGAGTCATTTCGTAGCTAGAGTCATTTCGTAGCTAGATTTTGCTTACTACTTTTTTTTGAGACATGAACAAAAATTGGTGCACAACTCATGCGCAGAGATCCGTCACTTCTCACTACGCACAGGGGCAGTGGCGGCGACATCTGTGCCCTCAGGCAAGTGGTACTTGGGATCCACGGGCCTACATGACAGAATTCATCCAAATTACATCGGGCACAAGACCTCGTGAGGATTTCCGACAATATCGCGGGGGCGCAGAATCGAAAAAAGCATGAGCGCACTTAAGCAGACTGTTGCAAATAAAGGCAGCCGTCAGCAGAGCGCTCATGCTGTACAGAGTCGTGTTGTAAAGCCCCGGAGTCGGGTCCAGGGTTCCAGGCGGGGCAATGTCCATCAGGTGCGCTGAGTTTGGGGACGGAGAGAGCAGCGGGAAGAAAAGAGGTCAGTGGGCAGGTTGCCATGCGAAGCAGACGGTCTCCCTTGTCAGCGCACGGGTACACCGCGGCCCTTTCATGTTTTTTTTTTTTCTTCTTCACGGAAGCGCACCAATTGTGACGGTTTTGGTGTCCAACAGGTGTTTCCATTGGTCGATGGCAGCGCCAAATTTGCGCTCGAAGGCGGCGGGGTCAATTTTGGACACCAAGTCCTGTGCTGCAGATGTGTACGAGCTGGTGGCACCAAGATTGTTGTGAACACGCGTGCCCATGCCACACTGCCCAGAGTGCAGTGGGCACGACAAGCGAGCCATGTAGAGGTATCACCGACCTGTTGCGCATGGTTGACAGCAAAAGAGGTCCTCCGAGAGCAGCGGCCGACCACTATGCAGATCAGGGGAGAGGAAGGGCGTGGCAGTGAGCTCGCGGGCAAGCGATGCAGATGCCTGTGAGTTCGTCATGCAACGGCTGTGGAGGCGGCGCACGCACTGCGGTGAGCTGACGACCATGAATGGCTCCGACGTGCTTCTGGCCAAATAAATCGGCCAGGTAGGCAGGCAGCACTGTGCACAGACAGAGCAACAGATACACCGCGTTAAACGGCAGCAACGGGCAAGTGGGCGAATGACAAAAGGCCGCACGCAACACAGGCAGGCGCAATGAAGCACGTCCCGCCAATGGTACCTGAGAAAAGGCCAGCGTAGAAGCTCACGACCAGAGCCGTGCCTCCACAAAACATGTACAGAGGTACAGGGCTGGGATGCTCAATGAGGTAGTTGGTCAGGGAGGGAAGGCCGGCTAGAATGGGAACGCTAAGGCCAAAGAGGAAGTACGTGTTCTTGCGACCCAGATAGTCGGAGGCAGCAGCCCAACCAAAGCGACCCAACATGTTAACACCGCTCAGTGCAGCCACATAACCAGCGGCGAATCCGCCGGTCACAATGCCCGGCAGGGCAGCGCCAAAGACATCAGACATGATGGTTTTGGCACAGCTCATGACCGTGACACCGGCGATGGCATTGCCAGCCACAGCAGCCCACAGGAGGTAGAATTGAGGAGTCTTGAGTGCCGTGTTGTGGTGGACGTTGGCAGTGGTGATCATGTCGCTTTTGGCTGCAAGGGATGGGTCCCAACCCTGAGTGTGTGGGAGCCAAGCGACGGCGCACAATGAGCAGGCCAACCCCCATGTGTGTGTGCGTGCGTGTGTGCGGGTGGGTGAAGCAACTTGGTTCGTGGATGAGTTGCCTCGATACGACTGGTGAGTGTACGAACCGCGGGCACCCAGCCAGCAGGTGGCACACGTTGCCCAGCTGCGCCCAAGGTCATGGCGGTAAAATAGCCGGTGCCTAGAGTGAGAAAGGTCTTGGCGGCACCCGTGTTGCCAGAGCCGGCCACATAAACACCCGGCTCCAGCTATGGAAGAGGGCAGTTGGCAGTTCGTGCTGTGAGGCTTTGAGATCCAAGTGCAAGCAGGCCTTGAACTTTCTTTGCCACTCACGTTGTCGTAGCCAAGGGCACCAATGTCAGTCTTGCTGGCAACGACCACTTCCTTGAGTTCCCCCGCGACTTCGGCATAGCGGCGGCCCTGTTCCGTGACCATTTGCACCGTGTCGGCCTGAAGCAAATAAATCGTTGATGAGTCGCTTGAGAGCGCGTGCGTTTGCTTCACGATTGTTGCCGAGGAAGGGCAAAGCACCTGCAAGTCATCTGGGAAGCGAGAGGGAGAGCGAGGTGCGTACACTGCCGAGAAACGTGGGAGTTTCAAAATAGAGCTGGAAGAGGAACTCGTTTATGGGCGTGGCCAGCATGGCACCGCCGCCAAAGGCCGTCAACGCCAGGCCGGTGGCTAGACCGCGGCGATCGGGAAACCACCTATCACCGATTGAAACGACCGGTCATTGGAGTATGATTAGCATGCTTCACCAGGCGGAGTTACAAGAGGTCCAATGTGGTGAAAAGTGGTCACGGGCAGCAACCAACTTCATCAGATTGGAGACGGGGGCAATGTAGCCAAGGCCCCAACCAACACCACCGAGCAGGCCGTAGCCAAGGTAGAGTGCCGGGAGGTAGTGGAATTCGGTGCCAACACCCGTGATCAAAAGACCACCACCCCAAGCCAGGGCGGCAGCTGCCGCCACGGCACGGGGACCTTGACGCTCCGCCCAAGGGCCTGGCACAGCGATGCACAAAGTGAGCGATTGGCAAGAAGACAATTTGATGTTGGGTTGGCAAAGGTCAGATGTAGCAGACCTACCCAGGAGCGCAGTCGTGGCACCAAGGGTCATGGCACAGAGGGAGAAGATGGGTAGGACCTGTGAAAGGGTCCAATCATCGGCGGCAGCCGTTACAGCACCAATCTCGCGAGTCAGAGGGGCGTTGAAAACACTCCAGGCGTATACTGAGCCGACGCTCAGTTGAATGAGGAAGCTGAACGGCACATTCAGGAAGCGGTTGTAATCGGGCCGTGCGACAATGGCATCGCGAGATAAGAAGTGGAAAAAGCCCTTCTTTGCTGGTTTGCTGGCCTCATCTTCGGAGGCAGGGGTTTCGGTGGTTGGCTGCGCGGCTTGTAGATGGCGCACGCCTGTGCTAAGAGCACGCTGTTGCCACAACCTGGGCTGGGGCCTGAGCAGAGCTGCATCCTCGGAGGCCTCGTCGCGCGTGCTGATCGGCGACTGCAAATGAAGCCAACATGCCGACGGCGCAGCAAAGCGGGCGGCACTGCTTTGACCTGGACGCAGAAGAGCCAGCAGCGCCATGACGATGGGGCGTGGGCAGGATAAGGAGCAGCAACTCCACTTCAAGAAAAAAAAAAAAAAGGTACGAGCACGAGTACTGGGCGTCTCCAGCCCCAAAAGATGGAAAACTACGATCAGTGTGTGTGTGTGTGTGTGTGTTCACACAACAGGTGGTTTTTTTTTTCAAAACTATGGCTGGGAAGGGGTCGAATGGAGCAGATGAGGTGAGGTGCTGACACGGATTTGCAGTATACTCTCTGTGGCAGTTGCTGTTTTGCTGTTGGCGTCAAGGCTGGGGAGCTGTTGTTCTGCATCGGGCTCGTTCTCATTCGGGCTCGTTCTCATTCGGGCTGCCGTTCAGTTCCACCGCTTGCGCAAGAGCGACTGGCACGATACGACAGTCGAATGCAGTGACCATATCTAATTTTTAACGGTGAATTGCAAGTCTAACATTGTCATACTTTCCCTTGTGAAATATAAGAGAGAGAGAGAGAGAGAGAGAGAGAGAGAGAGAGAGAGAGAGACAGAGAGAGAGACAGAGAGAGAGACAGAGAGAGGGAGAGAGAGACACAGAGACAGAGACAGAGAGAGAGAGACAGAGAGAGACAGAGACAGAGAGAGACAGAGACAGAGACAGAGACAGAGAGAGAGAGAGAGACAGAGACAGAGAGAGAGAGAGACAGAGACAGAGAGAGAGAGATTTAGAGAGAGAGATTTAGAAGGAGAGGGATTTCGTTGTCGGTGTTGGCACATTCCAGCGGCAACCGCTGGGGAAGGGAGAGAAGAGGTAGCCTTGGGCTGGAGATGCATTCGCGAGCGTGGTCTTGCGCTTGCATGTTGGCTGCCGTGAGCCGCGTCGGGTGTTTGGTGAGGGTTTGAGCTACTGGAGGTACACACTCACTGGGGCATTGCGCGTGGTCGGGGTTGGTAGAGCGGGCGACATCTTGCTGCGTTTTGCAGCTGGCAGTGCAGTCGCGACGCTGTGAGCTGCTCGGCCCTTGATTGATTCCTGCTAGTGTCCTGTATGCGCTCAAGAATCAAGGCAAACATGAGCATGCCAAGGCATGTCGGCCGCGGGGCTAGCGCGTTGCGGGCTGGCTTAGTCCTGCTGGCCACACTCCTGGCCGTGGCCAATGGAACCATCAAGACGTTTTCCAATACTGTTGGTCATATGCACAGCGAAACCCTTTTCGCAGCCTCATCTGAGAACGCCAATCGTCCTTTCATCGAGGTGGAAGGTAAGAGGCTTATAAGCCAGTTCCGTGACCCCTCCAACTCACCGTCGCCACCATCACGTTCTTCCAAAGGCTATTCAATCTGATTCAGCTTAGCATGCCGGCCGCACCAAGTTCAGTTCTCATCGACGCGCCTCGTTGCTTCGTAGTCGACTGCCCGGACCAACACATTCCCGTCTCCTTGATTCTGGTTCAAACCATCTCAGACGGCATCTACGTCCACGATGTATGTAGCTGGGCGGCCGTCGTTTTGCCGAAAACGCTGGGCCTTCTCACCATGCCACCCTGGCGCCGCTCACACCTCGGCGCTGATCCGCATCTCGGGCCGAATAGGCTCAATACACACCAACATATGCCACAGCTCGTTGCGGCCGACGCGTGCTACAAGGTGGTTCAGGTGAGTTTATATCGTGAAGTGCATCATGGTGTCAAAGGCGGCCTGCCAGGGTTTGCCAGGTCTTACAAAAGGCCTCGTATGTGTGGTTTGTGCGGGCATGCATGTATAGGTACCAACACCAGCGAGGCTCGCCGCGGTCCCGAGAATGGCGGGGTGCCATCTCCACCTGCATCAGCAGACTCCACCAGCTCCACACCCGCGGCCTCCACCGTCGATGGTCTGAACGATGATCTGTCCCTGTACATTCCTAATGGCACTGGCTGCAGTTCCATTTCTGGTCTTTTGGTTTGTGCCTGCTCTGGCTTGTGGTTCTTTTTGCAGTTGAGGTGTCATTTCTGCGCCCGCCTTTGTCCCTGGCATCGTGCATTCTTTTGCTGCCAAACTCATTGCTGCATTGGTCTGGTTTCCCTCAGTACCGCACCGATATTGTTCGTGTGGTTACGGCCAAGCACTTTATTTGCAAACCGGGAAGCTCACAGTCAACCAAGTTCAAAGCCGCCAACGCTCCTTTCGACCACAGTGGATATTACTCCTTGTGGATCGAGAGTTTCAACTCGGAAATCAACTCAACCACTCAGTTTTATCCTGGTCCTCTCATTTCCGGTCAGTTTTCTGTTCCGGCTTGGCCCGCATTTGGTTTCAGATTTCCGCGCAACATCGGCAAGACTGTTTGCTCTGGTCCTTGGCTGACGCTGCTTTGGAATCCTTTCTCGTTGGTCAACGTTGCCTCCTCAATCTGTCAACGTACGGCCTCTGCCAACATTCTTTTAGGAACCACAACCTTTATGAACACTCATGGCTACTTGTCGGCCGCGCTGTGGCCCGAGCGCACCTTTTATGGTATCATGGGGCTTTTGTACCTCGGTCTGGGTTTGATCTGGACGGCCTACTTGGCCTGCTACTACAAGGTTAGTCTGCTCGCTCTGATTCAGGCTGGACTCGTAGCTCGCTGGCCACCTCCTTCTTGCTTCCGTCCCTTTCCACAACAGCATGTAGTCAGCTCATCCTGGTGCATGTGCCAAACACAGGATCTACTGCGTGTGCAATTTTGGATCGGCTTTGTCGTTTTCCTTGGCATGCTCGAGATGTCTGTCAGTTTTGGTGACTTGGATCACATCAACAAGCACGGAACTCGAAGCCATGGCGTGATGGTACGAGATTGCTCTCTTTTCTCATTTGCTTTTGAGTAGAGTCATGTTCACCTTGATATTTCACTGCATTGTATTTATTGATTTTTTTTTTTTTCTTCTTTCATTTCATGCGGATACAACGGTCATTCTGGGTTTTCATTCTCATTCTCTATTCCGGCTCTCCATTTTGGGGTGTCTAGATTTTTGCCAAACTGCTGTTTGCAGCTAAGAACACGGCCGCGCGTTTGTTGGCCTTGGTTGTTAGCATGGGCTACGGCATTGTGAAGTATGTTTTGATTTTTCCTTTTTCCTGTTTTGCATATGCAGGATCAGGTTAAAAGGAATTTGCTTCTCATGCCAATCGCATTGGCTAGGCCCCGTATTGGCGAGTCAGTGAAGCAAGTTGTGGCCATCGGTGTGGCCTACTTCTTTTTCGCGGCGACTTATGGCATCACCCACGCACAGGCGCGCGTATGTCCGAGCTACTTCTGTTGTGAACCCATTCATGGTCTCTCGTGCTGTTCTTTGCATTCGGTTGCCATATTTGGGGTCGAATTGTGTATGAATCTGGCTGAGACCACATGTTGAATGTGCATTCTCGTTGCTTGCCGGCATCTTGGCGTGCTGTTGACCTCACACACGGGCCGGATCTTCATGCGGGACACTGCAGGGTTCTGCAAATGATAATGCAGACGTCATTACGGTGGTTCCCATGTCCATCATTGATGCCGCATTGATTTGGTGGATTTTCATGTCTTTGGCCCATACCATGAAGATCCTAAGCCTCCGGTCGGTTCAAGGTTTTTTTTTATCTCGCGTTTTGTGTGAGTGGAGTGCCTCCTGTGCTATCCCGTCTCAAGGTGTATGTTTTTTTTTTTTTTCTTTTGCAATATTTTTTAGAAACAACGAGGTGAAGCTGCAGTTGTACACGCGCTTTCAGTGGTGTTTGATTTTGTGCGTGGCTGCCACCATCATCTTTATCGTTTGGAGCTTGATCGACGAAAACGTCCGGGATTCTGCGGGCGAGGATGACTGGCGCAACGAGTGGTGGCAAGAGGGGTACGTCTAGGGCGGTTTCTTGCTCAATGTCGGGCGTGTCCAAGAGTTGGGACTGTCGGCTTGACCCGCTAGCGCACTGGTCTCACGCCGTGTTTACGTGCTGGTGCACAGCTTTTGGCATTTGCTTTTCTTTGCCATCTTGTCAGCCATCATGGTATTGTGGCGGCCGACCCAGAATAACCAACGTTACGCTTACACGGCGCTCGACAACGACGATGACGACGAGGATGATTTCGAGGTGAGAACGGGATGAAGAGACGATCAAGGCGCCGCGCATCCGCTCACGCAACTTTTCTGGCTGTACGACCCAATCAAATGCCAAACACAGGTGGTACCCAATTTTCAGCAAGATGCCATGAAAATGCGCAACCTGCAATCTCGCAATCAACCTGCGCGCATGGATTTTGATGAAGATGATGTAAGCTCCGAACATGCGACCCAGCGTTCCACATGGGAGCTACCGGTGCCCTGCCTGACAGGTCCGTTTGACGTCTTTGGGCGCGTGTCAACAGGATGAGGATCTGCGTTGGGTGGAGGAGAACCTGCCCAGCGTGGTGGCCAACGCGGACAGCGGGTTTGGCAATCTGCCCATGGATTCGGATGAGGTACGGTTGGGCTGCCATCTGGATGCAATGTTGCTATTCTCACTCGGTTGGCACGGCTCCTACCTACCTGATAGGAATTGATGCATACTCGTTTTGAGCTGAGTAAAATGGATTGAGGCAAGAGCCCAGCTTGCCAGGACGAATGGCTGACCTTTGGAAACGCTCTTCTTCTTCTTCTTCTACTCCTTTTTTTTTTTTTAATTTCTGCTCAGTCGTGACACCCCTCTTTTGTTTTTGTCATATCCCTCACTTGTTTTATTCACCAATCTGCGGAGGCGCTCGAGCCCATCTTGCCCATCTTGCGCCTTGAGCAAGGAATTCAATCAACAAGCAAGCAAGCAAGACAAATAAATTGTTCAGTCAAAAGAGGGTAGACAGAGCCGGAAAAGAAAGAAACGAGGCTCGCAGCAGAATGGAACAAATTCTGCAACTTGAGGATCCAAATGAACATGGTCACAGCACGGCGGAATGAACTCTGGACGAACAACCATGCTAAAGAATTCGGCATCGTGCAAGGCATCCAAGAATTGGTGTGCTCTTGGCAACTGCATTCCGAAAACGCGTAGAGTCGGCTGCAAATGGACTCATCTCACAAAAGGAGGAAAAATATGACGGACAGTCTCAGGGGAGAAGAGCGAAAGAGAGACAAGGGACAAATGTGATCGGTCTGTCACTTGTTAAAACTCTTAAAGAAACACAACGCTGTTCAGATCGTGAACGCGTCTTGCGATGTTCACGTCCTCACGAATAATGTCGCGATCATGCAGCTGACCTTCACGCTGCAGCAGTTGCAGAATGGTTTCGACAATGGCTCGGTCTTTGGCCTTCTCGTCGTCGGAGAGTTCTGTGTAGGGCGTGGCGCCCAAGGCAACACGTGATTTATATTTGTCGTAAGCTGATTGTGAGGCAAAACAACCTCTCTGAAACAGGGCTGGTTGGTTCTTGCCCGACTTGGGGCCAGAACTGGAGTTGGGGTGGGGGTTGACAGTCTTGGCGCCAGGCCGGCTCGGACCGGGCTGTGTCGAGGGGGCTGTCTTGCAGTCTGACGTGGATGTTAGAGCGGAGCCATATTTGGTGGCATCCCAGACGGTGCGAGCGGCTAGAGCCCAGCCATCGTGCACGGCTTCGGCAACTTTCTCCACCGCGATGGGGTGCCCTGCACGACGGGCGGCGGTAATGGCTTGGACTGCAGCACGGCAGGACTGTATGTTGGCCCGCATGCCAAACGAACTGGGATCCTCATCACTGGGGTACCCGTACAACCGGCTCAAGACCCGACTGGAGCAGCGAGCTAAACAGCAAGACATCGAAAGGGGGCCGCCAGAAGGATGGAAGACGACGGGGGGGGAAAGGGACATGAGGGCAAGCTGGCGCGAGGACAGCAGGGGCAAGACGCAAAGAAACAAGAAGCGGAGATTTGAAGCAAAAAGTCGGAGTGATGGGATGGCTAACTACGGGATGGATAACTACGGACCATATTCGTCTGCTGCTGGAGCCGCCATGCCAAAGGCGGCGCGACGTGCGATCGTGGTGGCGGTGGGGGCAGCTGAAACAGCCAGGGCTCCCAAGCCCACACAAGCCAAGCGTGCTGGGGCAGAACTTGTACAATAGCGAGATGGGGTGGGGGATCTAAACGACCACGAAGGGCTCTCCAGCAGGGAAAGGGCAGAGGTTTGCGTGGAAACGTGCGTGTCCAACATGCCCAACTGTCCGGCGGTCAGCACAGCACCAAACCAAACAACATACAAAGGAACGGGAAAAAAACACCAAATAAAACAACAAGAACCCGAACGAGTAGAGCAGGTGAGGGGAGAACAGTTGCGACTCATCGCGATAGCTCATGTGAAAAGGCCCAGCAGAGGCTGTGTGTTGCTCACGAACCGTGCTGAAAAGTTGTTGGCGAGGGGCCTGGGCTATCTTCTTGGAGAAAAGCGCGGCGAAGGTACCAGATACCAAACAAGCTCACGCGAGAAGGGCAGAGCCTATACCTCTTCGTGTGCGGCGATGGGGATGCTTGGACGCTAGAGTCCAAGAAGCGCACAAAGAGGGCGCGAAGGAAGGATGGCGAGCCTGCTGGGATTGAAATCTCTGAAACCAAAAGCTCGAATCGGCCTGCGATCGATGCCCAGCACCGCGTCGTCGTCGTCGGACAGGTGGCAACACGTTCAACGGCGACAAGCCGTCGGCGAACAATAAGAGCACGCAGTGAGTGAGAGATGACAAAAGAGAAAGCAAACGACGCTCTATTTATAGAATACCCTATAAATAGAGATTTGGTGGAACCGCACACACGTACACACACAAGCGGAGACGGCCAAAGTCGGCGTCGAGAAGCACAACAGGACTGACCACCGTCGCGTCAACTTGCTTGGACAACTTGCTTGGATAGGTTGGAAAAGATCGTAAGGTTGGCGAGAAAGAAAATGGCGACTTGTCGAGCGTGACATAACATTCCATGACGCGCTTTTCTTCTTCAACGTCTAAAAATAACGCTTGAAGTTTTCTTGTTCCGAAACTGGCTTCTCACTTCCCAAGCAATTTGCTCTGCTCTCTGCTCTTACAAGCGCTTCTTGCTTGCTTCTGGGAAGCATCCTCCAAGGTTGAGCGCACGATCGTGGGAGTCAACGGTGTTGGTGAGAGAGCGGCTTGCTGACCGAAGGCGCAATCACCAATAACTTTGTCGAGCGAGACGGTATATGGCTGACCCCGCCCGCCTCGCAAAGGCTTTAAACCATAATGACGTTGGTATAGATCTCATCACTTTTTCGTAACGAGCGCAAACGTGAATTCTTACACACAAACCGGCGCACAGAGCTACAACCAAGTGAAAAGTATCTTCACAAGCACATCAAGACGCGCCGCAACTCGAGTCAACACAGCCAAACACAAACAGAAAGACCGAAAAGAAAAGCTAAATTGCCAAGCCGCATGATTTTTTACACACAAACCGTATCTGCGCAGCAGACGAAACCGATGTTCGGTCCGGATTGGCGAGCATCGGCGAAAAGGCTCGGATAAAGACATCATCGACAACGCATGACTCTACGGACAACAACGAGACACGAGTGGCAGAGTATGCCTGTCATGTCGCAAGCGAACCCAACCACTAGATGAAACATTTATACAGGGTACAGTCCAATATCGCGAACGCCGCTGGGCCGACTATGCTGGTGCATGCTGGAGGGCCGCGCATGCTGTCGGGACGGTGACTGCAACACTTGCCAGCCTAAAGTGTGGCCAACAAAGGCAGGCGACTTGTTTGAGACAATGCAGAGCTTGAACGATGTGGCAAAGCCACAACAAACAGCAGAGTCTGACACGTCAAACGGCCCAGTGAAACACACGGAGAAACACACAGATAAGCACAGCCACAGATACAGACCTTGCTGACCCGACTTGACGTGTAGCAAGGGCATCTTGTGTGCTTCGTGATAAACTGGAATCTCGTCGAGGGACGTGTCATGAAACAGCGGCTTGGACTGAACCCGCGTGAGCGTCGCTGGGGTGCGCATGCCGGGTTCCATGGCACGCCAGGCCATTGGGCTAGCATACGAGGGGTCGGCCTGGTATCGGCGTGCTTGAGCACCCGTTGCCTCAGGCTCACCCGCAATCTCGTCAGAAATATCGAGTGTGGCTTTTCGTTGATGCCTCCTGCGCGTTGCAGGAAACACGTCACACAATGCGTGCAGCGCGCACACACACAGTGAGCACGATGAGGCACAACTCGAGTGGCGGATCCGAGTTCAAGACAAATTTGGAAATAGGGCTCAGAAAAATCAAAGTGCAAAAGACACGATAGCATGCATGTGTTTCGTGTGGTCGAACCCACCTGCGCCAAACAAGAAGCAGGACCAACAGCAGCGCCAGAGCAAGCAGCGTCGCCACAAGGATGGCTGCAATTCGCCACTCGCGCTCGTCATCGTCATCGTCGTTGAGCGAAGAGCCTTCTCCCTCGCCCACTCCATCTGTGGTGTCTATGCGGGGCAAACGCCGTCGCCAGACCAAACAATGCCTCACTTAGACCCACAAAGAAAAAACAACACAACAAAGGCCAATCCCTTGCGCTACCGAAAGGCGCACACAAGCAGGCAGGCGTACCAAGCTGCAGAGGTGTCAGGTCCAGGGAAGACTGTTCCACTGGGGCACCAACGGCAATTGTGCCCACACCCACGTCCGAGACAGTGATGGAGCCTTGATCCAAAAGCGCATCGCCCACATTGCGCGCATCAGCCTCGCTGGGAAAATCGGTAATGTATGCATCCAATCGCGTACCCTCAGCTCGACGCCGAGCGTCAAAAGCTGACACAGAGGAGGCGACCACGCGCGGGCCAGGCACACCCGCAGCGCCACTAGCATCACACCGGTGGCAGTGAGCATCCACAATGTCCCTCAAGGTGGCGATGCTGTGGCAAGGCAAAAAAGGCGAGACACAAGGGCGACAAGAGCGGTTACCTGAGGCCTAGGCGGGCATTAAGAAGGTCCAGTTGGGCAAAGTCATCCAATGGCACGTCGTTAAAGAGCAGTCCGACGGGCAAGGCAAAACGTTGGTTTGAGGTTGTAGTGGCGGGTGCCGACGAGGTGGGCAATGTCGTCGCCACGCTTGACGTGGTGGGTGCCGACGCACTGGTCGTGGTGACGGGTGTTGGAGAAGTGGGCAAGGTCGTGGTTGAATCCTCTGCAGTGGTGGTCGATGATACAGTGGTGGAAGAAGGCTCGCCTGAACCATCACTGGTGGTCACCGGATCGACAGAGGTGGACGTGGTGATGGGCTCGGCAGTCGTCAAGGTACTAGTACTACCGCTCCCATCATCACCGCTCGTTGTCGTGACTGTAACTGGAGTGGTGGTCGGGCTGGTGGTGGTCAGAGGTGTGGGGGCTGGAGTGGTGGTAAACACCAGCGTGCTGCTCGAGGCATCGGCCGTGGTCGTGCCAGTGGCCACGGAAGTTGTGTCTGGGACGGTGGTGGTAACCAACGTGCCGCTCGAGCCATCATCCGTAGTGATCATGGGCGTTGTGTCTGGGACGGCGGTGGTTCCCAGCGTGCTGCTTGAGCCATCTTCCGTGGTGGTGGTCATGGGCGTTGTGTCCGGGACAGTGATAGTCACCAGCGTGCTGCTGCTGCTCGAGCCATCAGCCACCGTTGTGCTAGTGGTCATGGACACTGTGTCTGGGACCGTGGTCGTCATCAGCGTGCCGCTCGATCCATCATCCGTCGTGGACATGGCGGTTGTTACGACGGTGGAGACGGGCGGCGTGGTTGGTCCACCGCCCGATCCTGCATCAGTTGTGGTCAGGGGCACGCTTACACTGGAGGTTGACGATGCAAGTGGCGTGGAGGGCAGTGCCGTACTCTGCGTGGTCAAAGTTGTAGCAGGCGGAGTGCTCGAAATTGTGCCCGGTGGCGTTGTTGAGACAACTGTGACGACGCCCGAACCGTCCATGGTAGTGCTACCAGCTGCTGTGGTCGAGACCAACGTTGTGGTTGACGGAAGGGT
The DNA here is from genome assembly GCF_000002865.3 of Monosiga brevicollis MX1. NCBI lineage: Eukaryota > Choanoflagellata > Craspedida > Salpingoecidae > Monosiga > Monosiga brevicollis. The sequence goes on along the minus strand of NW_001865040.1, from coordinate 1,592,818 downwards.
TGAGGAAGATCCCACGCTACCTGAGCCAGTGGATTCTGTTGTGCTAGGTCCTGTCGGGGCTGTGGGTGGCAGCGTGGTGTCAGGCGGTGTGCCTGATGGGCTGGCGGTATCCTCAGTCGGGGCTTCCAGAGTGGTGCTCGGTGCCAGCGGCGTGGTGGATACGGCAGGGCTTGGGCCTAGCGTCGGGGCCAAGGGGCTGGAAGTTGTGCTACTGTTGGCCTCGGGGGTGGTCGTGGCGGGCATTGCCGTGGTGAAGGCGGTTGGTGGTACCGTGGGTAGTGTTGTGGTGGCCAACGGGGTGGAGCTACTGGGATTGAAGGTGGTTGAAACACCAGAGCCATCATCGGCATTCGTCGTCGAAAACGTTGTGGGAATGGTCGTTGGTGGAGCAGTGCCCGTGCCCGAGCCGCTATCGTCTGCGTCACCACTGAGACGACATATGGATCAGAAAATGAACCAAGTCAGGAATGGCGACAAGAAGCTCGCGTATGGCATGATGTATTATGCTCGGCCAAGCCGGATCAACATAGCACACGCCAGGAAAGTGGCATGGATATTTTTAAAAAAAAAAAAGTAACAAAGTAAAAAAAATTGCCATACCTGGCTACAAATGTCGTGGTGGGGGAGGACGTCGTGGTGCATACCGCGAGCCACGGCCCGGTGCTGAGCAAGAGGGACAGGGCCACCCATACCTGCACCGTCATCCTGGCAGCTGGGGGTGTCCGTGCATGCCACAAACCAGCAGACATGTTAGGATGAGCCACAAAGTCCCGTTCAACGGATAAGCTGCGAGCAGGCTCACCAACCTTTCATGCTAACCGATCGATGATAGGAAGACAGGAAAAACGGCCGGGATGCGCTCACGCGCCCCGAAGTTTGGATGAAAACGGATCACGCTATCGAGGTACTGGAGCAGCAAGCGAAACGCAGGGCAAAAGAAGGAGCCGATGCGGCGCGCGCGCGCGAGCACGGCACGAACGTAACCCACGCCACGAGGCGACTCTGTCGAGACAAGAGCAATGCCACCAGCAGCTGTGTGCGAGGAACGGTGCGCGCCTGGATCACTCGGCCGGGCTCCAGCTACACGGCACTGGGTAGCGAGGCGCCAAGGGACCAGCAGGAACCCGAAACTCTCAGATCGTCAATCTGCGCTAAGAGATGAATGCCGCACAGTGCGCCAACGGGTCAACATTGCAGGCCTGGCAAGGCCGTTGCTCTGTTGCCGATGCCCACCCACGAAGCCAGCACAAGAGGGGAAGGGAGTGCACACTCACCGATGCACGCATGCAAACCACAGCAAGCAAGAAGCAGCCGTAGCAGAAGAGGAAAAAGACGTCGCTCGACCAGGAGCAGTCAGGATGTCGCACCGCGTCGTGCCGAGACTTGAAATGAAGTCGTATGCTCAACGCTGGCTCGTTCTGCTTCTTCTGCTGTTTTTGCTGCTTTTACTACCATCAGCTTTCGCACAGTACATTACATGTATTTCGTGGGAGACGACAATAACTACATCGAGAGCGACACCAACTGTTGCGTTCAACAAAAGAAGTTGACGCTTGGCCATTGTTCAACAACAATTGAGACCCCGACAAAATGCTGACAAATTGAAAGCACTCACTCTCTCACACACATAACATGCTTCGTCTTGGTCTTGATGAATTCAGATCTGGATGAGCTTTGGGATGAGGGCGGGGTGGGTAGAAGGCGCTTTTCGTTCGGGCTCACAAAGCGGGGAAGAGACAAAAGAGAGACAGGGAGAGAGGGAAAGGGGATAGAAAAGGTGGGCATGGGCATGCACGCACGCACGCACGCACGCATGTGAGCGCATGGACATGAACGGGCTGGTGATGGTTCGATTCTATTAATCGTAGTCATCGTTGTCTTGATCCATTGCTGTTTGTCCCATGGTCTATCGGTCAACAAAAGGTGATGAGTGAGAGGTCTGGAGAGGCGAGCGGAGCTGAAAGCTAGTGATTGTGATGGAAGCAGCCACGTTGGGCCACACACCTGTGCGCTGTGGTCAATGGCGTCGGTCGTGCTGGCGCTCTGCTGTTCCTTAAGCTTGCGGCCGATGCGGTTGCGCTTGGCTTGCTCTGCCGCCTCAACCGAACTCTATATGACACCACGTCCATATGCCAAAGCCAATTGGAAAAACAATGAAAGTTGGCCGGGCGCACACTCTTTGCCCAAAGAAGGGCAGGCATGAAGAGGCAGCCCAGCCAAACGCATTCAACGCCAGCGGCCTGGTGTGGTCGGGAACAGATGAGAGAGTCGAAGTGGATCGGCGTACCTTGGTAGGATACAACTGCCATGGTCCGCGCGAGGCGGCCGGTTGTGCGCGTTTGGCCTGGCAGAAAGCAAGTCAAGTGAGTCAACGCTGGCTGCATTAAGAGGGGTGGCTACCCGAGCACGTCCTGTGGACATTTCATTCAAGATGTGACGCGCGCACTGTAGGCCAGGGTTCGTACTTTGTCGCGCTTCGTTGTGTAGTTGGGCATGGTCAAGCGGTAGCGCGCTGGGGGCAAGCGCACGTCCTGCTTCTTCGAGTCGACCACGGGCAAAGGAGTGCGATTCTTTTCCTCGGCAAAGTCGATCAAGAACTCACGGGGCGGGGGCGGTACGCCCACCATGTCAGCCGAGCCCTTGATTGCCATTTGCAAGTCACGCCGATTGATGCGCACGGCATCCGCTGTGCTTGTGCGATGCTCAGCCAGGCGCTGGGCCGTAGTGAGATGTGAAGTCATATGCCCTGGAAAGCCATTGCCACATGCCCACCGCAGCCCCCATGTGAGACGTGGCAAGCGATGGCCCGGCACCAAGTATCTGGTTTGCTCGATAATAAACTGAGCACACACTCACGATGCGCAAATTCAAGCAGTTGAGGCACAATGAGAGGGTCGTAGTCGACAATACCCATTGAGGCAAGGAGATCCACGACAAACTGTGCCGAGGCCGGCATTGAGCCTGTACAAAGAAGACAAGAAAAAATGCGGGGGGGGGGGGGGGGTTTAATAAGGGTGGGGGTCTTTAACAAAAATGCT
>NW_001865040.1:1554759-1589730 GCF_000002865.3 Monosiga brevicollis MX1 | reverse complement strand
TGCACAACTGCCTTGCACTTGCTGGGCCAACCCGAGGCGCTGGACCGCCGCGCCATCCTTGCGTTTGTCGAGCAGTGCTTCGATGAAACGAGCGGTGGCTTCTCATGCGCGCCCGACAATGACCCTCACCTACTGTACACACTCTCTGCCATCCAAATCCTTTGCACCTACGACGCCATGGAGGACCGCTACGCAGCCGGGGCCACTCGCTTTGTCGTTGCCCTCCAGAAGGCCGATGGCTCTTTTGCTGGTGATCGCTGGGATGAGATTGACACTCGTTTCTCCCTCTGTGCCCTGGCCACCCTTAAGCTACTCGGGACCATGGATCAGCTCAACCTCGAGGCTGCCGTCGACTACGTCCTGCGCTGTATGAACTTTGATGGTGGTTTTGGCGTCAGCCCAGCGTCGGAAAGCCATGCAGGACAAATCTTTTGCTGCGTGGGTGCACTGGCCATAGCAGGTACGATTCCCAAGCGCTAGTGGACACCTCCGCACACGCACGCATGAGCACACGCACTGCAATACAGATTGGATTTGTGACCTGACAAGGCTGCAAACGCCGACATGGCGATGAAAAAAAGACAACGATCATCGTGTCTTCGAGCCAAGGGCTTCAGCGTAGCTGCTTGTGCTCCCCTACCTTTTTTTCAGCTACTTTTTTCTCTTTCCTTAATCTGATGCCGATTGTTGCGCGCATGGCTCACTCTAACCTTTTACGGATGCGATTTGACAGATGAATTAGCTCGTGTTGACGATCAACTCCTAGGCTGGTGGCTCGCCGAACGACAGCTCCCCTCTGGTGGATTCAATGGCCGCCCGGAAAAATTGCCTGACGTCTGCTATTCTTGGTCTGCACCTACCTCGCCTTAGTCGTGCCATCGACACCCTTTTGTAACAAACTCATCATAAACGGGACCAAGCGGACCGGTTACATGAGCTCATGTTGCCTCACACTTGGCTCATCGCCTTGTCGGGGCTCCTTGTTTCTTTCAGGTGGGTTCTTTCTGCCATGAGCTGTCTCAATAAACTTGACTGGATTGATCAGGATCAGCTTCGTGCCTTCATCTTAGCCTGCCAAGACGATGAAACGGGTTCGTGGTGCCTCCTTATCAGAACAGACTCGTTTCCCATTTCTGGTTGGCGAGCGCCTCACGAAGCCCTGGTTGTTGTTCTTCTTTCTTCTTATTTCATTTTTTTTTTTTTTTTTTTTTTTGGACAACCCCGTCATCCATGCAGGCGGTATTGCCGATCGGCCTGGTGACATGGTAGATCCCTTCCACACACATTTTGGTCTAGCAGGTCTCTCTCTGCTGGGTGAGCCGAGTCTGGCGCCCGTAAACCCCATTTTCTGCATGCCACAGGCTGTCATTGATCGGGTTTTGGGCGATAAGCAACCCCGTCTGCTGCGCAGCGGCAAATGATTTCTTCCAAACCCCTTTGTCTCCCTGCTTCCCGACCTTTACAATCACCAGTAGCACAATTTATTCACCTCAAATCTTGGACGTGATTGGTGGTCTTTTTTTTCCTTTATTTTCATTGATGCGGTCATGCAGAGGGCTGTGATGATGTATCGATTGAACTCGTCACGTTTGCTGCAGGCCTCGGGCCAGAAAAAAAAAGGGGGTTTTGACAGTTTCGATCGCGCAGCGACCTCACTTGAAATCGTGTCTTTCCATGATAGTAGCATCCACTGAAAGCAGGCATCTGACAATATCTCGCCTCCGCAGCACTGGTGGCAGAGCTAGCCGATGAATACTTTCTTCAGACCCCGGGTTCTTCACCCATGGTGGCATAGTTTTGGTCGGAATTGAGCAGCAGCTCTTTGCTGCGGCGGCGGTGTGCTGAATAGCGCTTGGCCAGCACGCGTATTACCAAGATGGCGGTGCCAAAGGCACCCATGGCCGAGGTCACGAGCGAGACGAGCAGCGAGAGCAAAGCTGGCCACGAGTAGCGCGCTTCCAATGACTCGGTAACTAGGACTGATGACACTGAAAAGGCAAAGAACACGGTGCCGTCGTGATGCGTTGGCGAGATCGGCGCCAGCAGCGCGCACTCCTGCTGTCGCACCACGGCCGCACGCGAGGCGTCGACGGCAAACATGTCTGCCATCTGCATCAGTGAATAGGTGTTGGAGGAGGATGCTTGATAAGTGTAGAGCGCCGTGGTCAGCTGCAGCGTCACATTGTGCAGTGGGGCTTGGGCAGTAGAGGCCAGATTTCGGCTGATACGGGTTGTTTGCCCACCCCCTTCCGAAATGATCGTCAAATTGAGGGAGCTGAACATGAAAAAGCCATCATTAACCTGGTCCGAGACGAAATCAACCGCTAGGCAGCCCATCTGCTCGCGCACGCTATCTGATGACAAGAGGCAATTTTGACAAGAATATCGAACTTGACAAGCCCCATCAACGAGCGTGATAGCCTCTGTTGTGAGGGCGCGATCCAACAGGGTCTGAAGAATGACTTCGGCACCGGCACAATCAAAGCCATACCCCGCATAAGCCGTCAACACCATCGTCAATGAGAAGGAGGGCATGCCATCCTTCAGTAGAAGCAAGGGCTCCGTGTCAGTTCGCTTCACCTCGTTGCCCACTGTGGCCAGCATCAGCACATAAATAGCCAGAAACACTGTCATGACCATGAAAAAGACAGTGCCATATCCGGTCAACCGGTCTATTACCAACAACTGATAGCCCTGCTCATCAGTATCCGTGTCCTCAAAGAAGAGAAAGTCTTCAAAGGCGGATTGCAGGATGCGATGCCACCCACGCGGTCGAATGACCCAGAGGTACAACAGCCAGATGATAAAAATGCACAGAAAGTAGTTGATCACGATGGCAACCGTGGGCAAGGTCGTGCTGCGAGTGTCCCCCTGCAACCCGAGAAAGTTTCCACCCATCGAGGCATTGGTGGCGCCGTGCGCCTCCAATTGGTCCCACAGATGGCTACGTGGCGCTGTAGAGCCTGCCGGACAGTCCCATTTGACCTCGCAGTTTTGCACATTGGTGGCGTTTGGTGTGCACACAAAGCCCGATGGGCACAACGGGCAGAGGCCATTCTACATTTTTCGCGAGTGGCGGTGTTAGAGGACATCCCATCATGGGTTACATGGGACATGAATACACATACACGCACAGACAAACAGACAAACAGATGGTGCAGCTTAAACCGTACCGTTGTCGGAACATAACCGGGGATGGGCCCAGAATGGTAGGCGTCGGAGCTACGCGTCAGTGGCGTGAGCGTGACCAGCTGGGAAGCGTTACCGGGGCAGTTGAGCATGTAAAAGACCTCTACGCCATATGACTTGACAAATGTGCTCATTTCGCAGGCAGCGGGATGTCGCTGCAGCACTTGCAGGTCGGCACGCGAACTGTCCACCATAATGACATGCAGCTCGCCTTCAACCACAGTGCGAGCACCCATAAGGACCACGTCTGCGGAGGACGCCAACATGTGCTCAAATTCCGGTTTGTACAGTGGTTCCGAGGTGACCGTCCACAGCACCTGACCCAAGGTCACATCCAAGGCCCCAACTTGAAACAGAGCAACGCCCATTTGCAGCACAAAGTAATACACATTGGCAGCCTCGCCTGTCGCGTCCGGCACCAGCCGCGCCGCCTGCACGATGGGGGCAAACGTCCAGATGACCGTCCCCGCCATGGTCATGCCAAAGGCCTTCAACCCCACTGCAACCAGTAAGATGTCATGATGTATCACCAACTGCGGGATCCTCAGGTCCGCAACCGCCGTGGGCGCGTCATTGCGCGGCACAATGCGCGTTGCATTGAGCTCGGCGTCGAGGCATACCACGGTGCTGTCCATGTTGAACACGACACAGGTCATGCAAGTATCGGGATCGAGCGCAAAGGCAGCATCCATTAGGCTCACGTTGAGGCTGCGCCCGTTGAGCGGAGCCGGCAAGGCCATGGTTTGCAGCACGGCGCCAGTTGTTGTGTTGACTGAGGCCACGTGTGCGGTGATGGTGTCACGACTGCGTTGTACGCTGGCGACCACAAAGCGGTCGGTACACACACCCACGAAGCGCGCGGCGCCCTGATTCGGCAGGCGACAGGCATCGCTGGTGCAGATCCAATTCCGCTCAAAACTGTCCTTCTCCGTGTTGTATGAGCTGTGTTGAATGCCGTTGCTCGACAATGTCAGAGCAGATGCATCACTCAGGGCCACGATTGAGGCTTGGTAGTCCCCGTATTTTGGCAGGGCCATGGGGTACAAGCCCCACGAATTGAGCTTAATCACCTCTTTGGTGCAGGTAATCACCAGTTGGCCCGTCGTCGGGTCCATCACGCCGCCAATTGCCGAGCCCCAGGAAGCATCCAGGTCCGTAGCGGCCGTAAAGTCGGGTCGGATGGGGAACACCAACATGTCTTGTTCCGTATTGTCCGTGCTATGAGTGAAGGCTATGACATAGTTGTCCGAAAAGTAGGGCCCTGCCAAGATGGGGTCGTGCTCAAAGGTCCAAAGGATATTGCCATCGACAAGGCTACGCACATGAAGAAAAGCTCGCTGTTCAAGCAGAGATGATTGAAAGTAGGCAACCGCACTCTCACCCACGTGGATGGCGGCGTTGCTGCTAAAAACAGCATTCATCACGACGGGCGGGCGCTCAATCACCGGAAACTCGATTGGGCTCGACAAGTTGCCAGCCTTGAGATGAAACGTGCCATCCACCAGGATGTAAAAGCCAAACAGCTCACCAATCCCCGTTGCGCTGATGGCGCCCGGTTCCGAGTAGATTTTCACGCGAGTGCCTTGATTGGAACTCGGGCGGAGCTCAAAGGCCACTTGAGCTTGCGTCTTGCCGTAAAAGAGGAACACGTCCTCCACAAAGTTTCCTTGATCCACAACCAGATCGTATTCGAGGTTCATGGTCGCTTCAAGATCCAAGAGTAGCTTTTCCAGCAGCAGGCCCCAAGCGCTTCTCGCCTCAGGCAGGGAGGTGGCGGCATAATGCACCTTGCCATCAACCACCAGCATCGCCTGCAACTCACGGGACTGGTGGCGCATGGTGAGGGCGGCATCTGTGTTGATGAAGTGGTAGTCATGCGTATGCACCACTATCTTGGTCAACTCAGCCTGTAGCAACACCACCGCCCGGTTATCCTTGGCAAGGATGCTCATGATATTGCCTTGGTCCACGGCTTGCAGCGTCCAAATGTCCATCGTGCGCTCCAGCGTGACGGTCGTTTGATAAAGTACATGGAAGGCGAAGCTCTCCAAAATGCGCAGCACACACGAGCCGTTGATGTAATAGGCGGCATGCAAAATGTAGTGGACCTCGTCCAACTCAAAGACTTGCGCTGCAACCGAGTCGACGTCCTGCTTGTCTTCGCCTACCAGAACATGGACCCGCTTGGTCGAATTGCGGGTAATTCGCAGAATGTCATAGTTGATCACGACGAACAAGTCATCCCGAATCGACCCGGCGTAGGCGATGTCGGAGGAGCCGAGGACCGTGCCCCCACCAAAGTCAGAAATCGGCTGCGTTTCGTACTGCACAGCAGGCAGTGCGCGTGTCATGCAGGGCTCGGGTTGATACTCGGGGCTCACATAGGCAGGGGTCTGGACTGTGATAATCGAGTTGGCTTGACTCGTGCCGCTCCCAGATGGGCTGACAGCCTGCACCGCTGATCCCAACAACACTGCCACGAACGCCACGAACGCCAGCATAGTCCTGCCTCTGCCTCGCCGCGAGGAGCCGCCACGATCAAGACCTCCCATGCCCCCTCGCTCCTTTGAACAAAATAAAATCTTCAAAAAAAATCAAAAATCAGAACAACGAGCAAATTGATATGGATGTAAAAATTTACTTTCTTGTTTGTTCGATCTTCTGCCCTCACTGACACACACACAAATACAGACACAAGACTTGTTGCTTCAAGTTTGATGAGCAAGTGAGAGATACAGCTTCATAAGCTAGATTGTCTCATCACTTCCGCAATGACGCTCGGCGGGTATGGCTTCCTCTCGACAAAGTCGAGGGGGCTGGGACCTCACTGGCCATAATCCGTCGTGGGATTGGCGGCCAGTTTCGAGGAACCAGATGCAAGGCTGCGATTCGCCGAAACCGTGTCGCCTCCGACTATAAAAACTCCTCTCCCATTGCCGATACTTCGGCACTGACAACTGCAAACTCACAAGCTCAATAACCCTTCGCTCCTCTGTTTAGGGTTGGGCGGGTGGGCGTCAAAAATTGAGCGAGCTTATTGCTGGGAGTTTGAGGAGAAAAATGAGGGAGGCTCAGGCCGCATTGCGCCGACACGTCTTCACGGAAGGACAAGGAGGAGGGGTACAGATTCTTCCCCATAGCAGGGGGGAATGACAGGGTACAGTCAACAACAACAGTTCTGGGCATCAGCTTCTCACACAAAAAAACACAATTTCGCAAGCAAAATATTCACATTCATGTGTGAATTAGAATGGATCATTTGGCAGCAACGGGGGCGGGACTGAAGCGGCTCGTTCATTCCACTGACGTGCGCGCGTACCAAAAGCGTCTGCCTCATGCCTGACATGGCATTCTCTTCGATCACAGTAGTTGGTGTTGTTTGCAGTTGAACGAATAAGCGATGATCGATTTTGGGCTTGATGGCTTGGGAACACAACCAGCGTGCGTCTTGTTGCACACACACACCCCTGCACAACCAGACACGCTTCTAATACCAGTCTTCTTTAACTTACCCCGAGGATGAAAGAGACTGGGCGGCGTAAACTGGCACATTTTACTTGTCAAGCAGTTCCTGGCGAATTTTGGACCAGCGCTGCTGTCGAACAGCAGCGAGATAGACGGCCGGTTTGGATTGGTGCCATTGGAGGCTGGCGTCTAGCGCATCGTAGCCCTCGTTCGTGCTGGCGCTGCACTCACGGATGGCTGTCTCAAAGTGCCCAGCAGCTCGATCCAGTTCAGCCTGCTGTTGCTCATCCAGGAGCTGCAGGGTCTTGTTGATAAAGTCGTCCATCTCGTGCTGGGAGTGTGCCAAGACAAGTGAGCTCGAGGGAGAATGAAGTTGTCAAGAGTAGCGCGCCTATGAACTCACCTCCTCGCGCCCAATGCGCTGATTGAAGCGACGACGAGCCTCAACGGCCACATTGACAAGCCTCTTCTCGAGCTCCTCCGCAGCCTCCTTGCTTTTCTGTGGACTCGCACGAAAAAATAAATGAAACAAATTAAAATAAAATGAAATAAAATAAAAACCAACCAACCATTGCACCGATCAGCACGACGCATCAGGGCATCAAGAAGTTGCCCCGACTTTTGACAGGGCGAGTCCGTAAACGGGATCATGCTGCGCAACCAAAAGGAGGACGGGTACGCACCAGCTCTCGTTTGATGTTGGCAGCGTGATAGGCTGATTGAGTATCGATGACGCGACGCAACCCCGCGTCCTCTTCCTCTTGCTTCCGCTTGACCTCGGTCCGAAGAGCGTTGAGCTGCTCCATTTCAAAATCGCGCGCGACCGAATGCACCTTGTTGCTCAAGTAGTGCTGGTATTCCAGTTTCATGCCCCGCAACATGGCCATTTCGACGTCAATCAGGGCCTCAAAACCATTCTCCTTCACCTCCTCCACCACCGTGACCTAGACCCGTGCCGCACCATTAACAACAAATGAGCGACAACATGGCAGGGCACACAAATGATGCTCGCAATCATCAGCACAGCAGGCAAACCTCGTCGCGCATCTTCAATTTGCGTCCGTATGCCTTGAACTGCGTCTTGACCTGGCGCTCAAAGTCTCTACAGGAAGTAAGACGGGAGCAGGCATCACCCATGAGAGTGCAGAAACCAACAGAGTTTATTGCACCCCCTGCCGTGAGTCCCACGCACAGGGACCCTGGTCCATCCCATCAAGCGGTTCGTTGTGTACGCACGCCATGATAGTCTTCTCAATCTTGGATAAGCCAAGCATGGCTTTTTTCAAGGCCTTGTCACGATTACGCTGGATGGCAGAAAACCGCTTGGTTTGCACAACGCTCTGCTTGTGGCGCTGCCAACTGAGTAGTTGGGTAGCCATGTGATCATTCAAGCGCTGCTGAAAAGCCTCCACTTCACCCTGGATGCGAGACCGTTGCGCTGAAAGATGACAAGTATGAGCTTGGCCAAAGCAGGCTTGGTTAAAGGCATGTGCAGATGGGAGATTGGAAGGGGCGAGCCATGCGCTCATCTGACTGGTAGAGCTTGTGAACGCTCAAACAAGACAGACCTGAGACGTCGAGGCCAAGGCTTTGGCCCAGCATGATGTTGGCTTCGCTGGGACTACGCACAGATTCTGCACGAACAATCAAATCGGTAGCGATCATAAGCGATGAGATTCAATGGGTCAACCAGTCTGTTAAAAGCTGTTTGTGGCGCCACATACGCACCACGCATGGAGCGGATGGATTCCCGGCGATCCAATTGACGCTCAACGTCCTCGGCCGTCATGGGCGCTTCTTCTTCGTTGATGGGCGCGCCAACGCCACCTGTGCAGAAAGTCGATGCAACGACGATCGGGTTGGGGTGAGAACGTGCTTCGTTCAAACAAGCAGCAGAACGCCATGGGGAAGCGCCACAGACCTTCGTCCTCCTCCAGCAAAGCCTCCAATTCAGCTAGGTTGCGCATAGACTGCTTGTCATACAACTACCACACAAGATCCAAGCGTATGAGTTACACATTGGTCAGCTGGTGTGTGGTGCTGAAATCTTCATTTCAACACCAGGCGCAGAGCGGCGCATCTGCACCGGAAAAAAAAAAGGAGGGGGGGAAGGCTTACAAGCGGGTTGGCAAGACGCGACATAAACTCTTGGTGTTCGGCCGTAGTGAAGATGTCAATGTCGAACCGACAGAAAATTGAGGCCTCCCAATGCTGCGCGCCCTGCAGAACCGTGGTGTAAGATGCAAAAGGAGGCGAGCAATGACACAGGCCAACAGTATAACTCAACTTACCTCCAGGGGGATGTAGCGAAACCCTGAGCGCATGGAGTTGACAGGCAACACGGCCCAGCCCAGGAGCGTTTGATCCTTGTTGTCAATGACTGCGAAGCGGAGACACGACATTTCTGGAAGTGTGATGCGCGGCACGCTGGCACAAGACAGCATGAGAGAACCGTGATTGAGCTGTTCGTGTGGGAACAAACGTCGTTGTGGCAAGCACATCAGAGATCAATGGGGAGAGGGAAATGTTTGCGATTCCTGTTAGCTCCCTTTATTTTACCACATCGACTGTTGATGAACCTACATGAAGGTGTTGTCCGAGTTCCACCGAGGATTGAGGCCACGGCCGCGACTGGGTCGCGTGTTGAAAACATGAGCCTGCGTTAGGTTCAAACCCACACGTCAGTGTGAGGTGCAAGCACGTGAGTCTGGCAGATAAAACCACATCCATGGTCTGGACGCAAAGCGTTAAATAGCAGCACAGTTACTTTAGCAGTGCAAACCTTGGTGTCTTCTGGCAAGCCAATGAGCTGAATGTTGACGATTGGCTGGCAATCGCGGCGTGGGATGCCTTGTAGGGAAAACACCTGTGCATAGGGATGCATAACTTGATTGAGCGTTGGGCATGACGCGCTGCCCTGAGTCGAGAAGCTCCTGTGCATTGCCGTTTGTACCTGAATTGTCATTTGAACGGGCACCACGCCCTCGATGACGGATACTTCGAAAGGATCAAACGACTTGGACGGGTCACACAAAATCGGGGGCTTCAAGCAGTAGCCAGAGCGTCCATTCTCAACGAAGCGTCCCAAATTGATTTGCATGGGCCGATCCATGGTTTGCCAGTTGAGTGCAACTAGTTGACAACCCACATTCCAAAAGAGCTGGACAAGCAATGTAAGGGCATAGAAACGATGGCCGCAAGATTCTTGGGTGGTGGTGAAAGTAAGTACACCGAGGCTGGAGCATACAAGCACGTGGCCACCCCCGCCATCGTGCCATGCGTGTCACTTCAGGCAGACGTACTTGAGGGTTAAAATTGGTGGAAGAGATGCGCGAGCCAGCGGGATAAATGCGGGAGAGTTGTAATTTATTATAATCAACAAAGTCCTACACACCAACATCCAGCACAAGTGATGACAATTTCAAGTTTGAAAAGACGAGCCTGCATCCACAACTCTTGGTTCAAAAGTCCACTGTCACGTACATGAGGTTTGCCTGTCACTAAGCGCGTGGCACGCTTCTCCATGAAGGAGCTAATGTGATAGCTGCAGTTGTTCTTGCGTGCAACCTCAAAGCTCTATCAGAGGATTCCTATCAGTCCGCTTCTCCTGTGGATGGAGCAAAGGATGGGGCTGAGGGAGATACTTGTCACCAACTGACCTGGAACGGGTACGGCGTGCAGTAATTGACCAGATCAGAGAGCTCCTTGGCGATTTCCTTGGTGCGCTCCTTGCGGCGCTGCAACTCTTCTTCGTTCTCCGTCTCAATCTCGCCGTCAATTTCCTGGTGCATGCCCAAGTCACCATCGCGGTTGTCCGAGGTAATCGAATCATCTTGGGCACTGAAGTCTTGGCTGGAGTCTGGATCGCCATGACCGGCGTCCTCATCTGCAGGCCCCAAATGGATGCACGTGTTAAGGCGTGACGCTCATAGCACCCTCTTGTGCATAAAGACAACCGCGCGGTGTATCCGTGCACTAGCCAAAGCGAATGCACTGCAGAGCAACCCACCGGAACCAGAAGTCTTGCATTTCTTGTTCTTGATGATGATGCGATACATGAGCTGACGAGGAGATGGCAAATCGCGCGGCAATTTATCATAGCCATCTCCGGGCAAGAATTCGCTAGCCAGAAGAGGAGCAAGTATATATTCAGACGAACATGTTTTTCAGCGGCCCACGAGCATGGAAAAACGCCTTGACACGTCAAGCTTGTAAACACAGGCTTGTGCGCATTGCCCAAGCGCAACCGACCTTTGCAGGAGCTGGCCAAACGCCTCCTTGCAGTACGTAGCCATCTTGCGCATCTAAGAATATTCGGGTAATTCACAAAGCCAATCGCACGAATGAACAATAGTGTACAGGGCGCGCATGTGATCAGGTGTTGGCCATAGTCCTTCATCGACACTCTCTTTTGCGCCTTCTCCGCTGTGGATGACCATTGAGAATGACGGTGGTTTTCAGACCTGTTCTTTGTTGCAATGGTTTTCGAAACTCAGGATCACCGGCCAAGGGCTGTTGACAAAGGCGTATTCGGCAATGGCGCGCATGACCTGACCAGATGAGGACAGGTGGGGATCAGAAAAGCTGCGTGTGAAAAGCGATGCCACACGGATGGACAGAAGGACGGGAAGGAACGCAGAGGCAAACGCAAGACACACACACTCATTCACTCACTCACTCACTCACTCACACACACACACACACACACACACACACACACACACACACACACACAAAGAGAGAGCGCGCGCGTGCATGAACAACGACCGAGACGTGCGAGTAGAGTACACAACACACGTCTTTGAACAGGATTTGAGTACAAAGAGTCATGCCGTGGGTCACGATGGGCTCGCCATCGTCGCCGTTCCAAATGTCAATCTCGAGGCATCGACAGCCGGCCAGCAGCACCTGCCTCAAGCGAGATTCAAACCAGGTTCCGTCGTCATGACGCGGAGGGTCTAACACATGGACACTGTCGTGGCACGCGAAGAAAAACCAAACCTGGCGGTAGATTTCGACGGTACTGGCTGAGTTGAGCTGCCCGCCCGTCAGATAAGTGCTGTGATTGATTAAGAGCAAGGAAGTTCAACCATTAACACGTGGCAAGCCCCCACAATTGAATCATAGCAGCAATGACCACGGCTCATTCTTCAACATTCATGGAAGGCGAGAAGAAAGGAAGCAAAAGCAAAACAACCGTGTTGTAGCTGTGCAAGACCAAAAAAAGACTAACTTGTGGGATGAACTAATGATGTAGTGAGCCAAAGGCCGATCCATGTCCTGAAAGACCTTCCTATGCTTGGCGTCAATGACGCCGCTGCCGTCGCTCTCCAAATAACGATTTAGGCCATCAAGGCTCAAATGGCCCTTTGCTCTGCGGAAGGCAGGCCGTGAAAGATAGCGCTTAGGGTGAGAAATTAAAAGGCATCAGGGTATAGAACGGGGTGGGGGGATGAGAGTTGACCTCAGCTTTTCATCCTCTTCAAAGCGGTTGATAATCTCGTCGCAGTCAGCAAGTGTTGGCATGGGGTCCAGCACCTCATTGAGGCGCGGATCGCGCTGAATCTACAGGCAAAGATGAATTTCATGAGCACACCTGATAAGTAGATTTTCCTGGCTTGGCTGCCTTCAAAAGCTGTCGGAGACTGTGCCCCTCTGTATCATAACTTGTGTCTCAGAACAAAACACGCGGCTCTGCTGTACCTCGCCCAAAAACTGCAGCAGGATGTCGCGACCAATGTAATTTCGGCCTTCAAACAAAGTATCAAAGGCAGTGCTCAGGTCGTAGCGTGTATACACATGATTCATGAGGCTCTATATGCGTGGTACACACAAACAACATGAGCCAAGTGCTGGTCCCCCTCGCCCCAAAAATAAGTTTCGTAGTGGCAAGGTCGCACATTGAACTCCGAAAAAGAGAGGTGTGCGATGTTGATTTCATCCTTGGCTTTTTCGACAACGCCAAAGACTTTCGAGTGCTTGTGAAGGTACTCCAGGCATGGCTTTTCGGTGTCGTTGCCCAGGAGGGATGCTAGTCTGTTGTCAAAAGAAGCAAGGGAGCGTCGGTCACGCGGGGGGTGATGCTCATGGGGTTTGGGCTTGAGTGTTTCAAGCCTAAGTAAAGTGGATACGAGCTTGAAACGGCAGATGCGACCTTACCGCTTGACAGAGAGTGTCTGTCGTTGCTCATCGGCGTGGGCCAATACGTGTGCATGAAGCCACTGGCGTCGTTCCTAAGTGCGTCGGGCAACAGGCAGAATGCGTTGTGGCAAAATTACTTGGGCGTGTGTGAGATGCGAATATCACGTGGCAAGACAACAAACAACTCACGATCGGTGGAGCATATCGATTTGAATTGAATCCGTTCTGCGAGATGAGGGCATGTAGTCCCTTGCGCCACTTCTATAGAAAAAGGCAAACATCGGCGAGGCCAAGTCCAGCGTTTAGAGATGGTTTGAAGCATGACCGGCGCATCCTCAACTTTGCCGTCGGGCAGGCGCACAAACCTGGGCGAGTTCGAGATCTTTGCAAATGAATCCGAAGAATTGCGTGCTGTAAAAGTCAACCTTGCCGCCGGTGAAATAGGCAATTTCCACCAGCAGATCGCTGCCGGCCATTGGATGGGACTAATAGAACGTCGAGCAAGATGAGTTGGGGAACGTGAGATGCGAAAAATAGCAACGAGTAGGCCCTCGAGCCAGCAAAGCAGCGAGCAATTAGACTGGCAGCGGGGAGGGTCAGGGTTATTCTTTACCTCAGTTTCATCGAGAAATGCTGTATCGCGCACATCGGACATGTACCGGATCGGAATGACAAACTAGACAAGTTTCAGCACCCAAACCGTTGCGACAGCGTCAAAAGGCAGCCTCTGGCTGCGAGCGTGCACGAGCTGGTAGAGAAGCAAAAACGAACTTTGTCATGTCCAGACCAATCAAAAATGATCACGTTGGAACGGTGAACATCAAGGCGAAACTTGCACTGAAACTGGGTTGGTGGCTTCCAGCCCATGGCCGTCTGCGGAGCAAAGAGGAGCGGGTTTTGAGGACTCCTTTGAAAAGCTCAGCTTGCACAAAGCTGATGAGAGGGGCGAAATGAGCGTACTTCTTGGAATCCAAATACCCCGTTTGGTTCCTGCATTGCCTTCCAACACTCCTCGAGGGACTCGGTGCAGTCAAACTGCTTGCAGTGGAGCGGGGTGGCACCGGCCATGGCGCAGGTGTTTGTAAACTATCCAAGCCACAAAGGGAAGGTGCGCCCAGTGGGCCACGTGTTCTGGTTCGCCAATTCACAGCCTGATGCCATTCGCTGCCCGAGCACTACGGGGTGCAACCAAGTGGCTGTGAGTCAATGCTGGTGATGGGATTTTCAAATTCGACAGGCCTTGACTACACGAATGAACGCTGCTGAGGCGACACACCCCAAGTACCACACCTTGTCACGGCACTCACGCGCGCGCGGTCCACCGAAGAGAAAATGCAGCACGTAGCAACCCCCCCCCCCACCAGTGGCGTCGGTCCGGGAGCATCGATCGCCCGAGCACAAAAAAAGTGGGCGGGGAACGAGGCCTTGATCTCCACCGGGGAGTGATCTCAGGACTAATGATGATGATGATGCGAACAACAAACAACACAGTTTTACAGTTTTTCAGTTTTGGCTGACATCGGAATTGTCATCAATTTGTGCGTGTGTGTGTGTGTGTTTGTCTCTCTCTCTCACTCTTTCGCTCTCTCACTGTTTCACTCTCTCTCTCACTCTCTCTCTCTCTCTCACTCTCTCTGTGTGCATTTGCTTCCTCTCACCTCAGCTTGATTGTGTGTGGCCGCGGCGACTTGGCTGAACAGTGACGGGAGAGGTGTTTTGGGGGGAGGATGCGTGTGTGGGAGGGTGGGAGGAAGCAGAAGCTGCATTTCAGCTCGGATTGGTGGCTTGATTCAAGTCAGGGGAAGCCAGAGGGAGGGCTGCGCGTGTCCAAAGAGCCCTCTGGCCTGCTCCGGCCACACGTGGTCATGTGCTCGAGCACTCCTCGATCCATGGCACCCCGAAGAACTTGAAAGTGGCTCTGGAGGGGCTGTTTGTCGTGATTGACTGACCTAGTTGCAGCATGGCTGCTCGCCCCGCCAGTCTTCTGCGCTTGCGCGGACAGCACCGTGAGCAAGATCAGCCCGCAGCCAAGCTGCCTCGAATCGAGATTCCGCCGACCGGGCCCAAACTTCTCTTTGCGGATCATTTGGTTGGTGCCGCGCGGCCTAGAACGGACCTCTAATCACTACTGTTATTTGCATTCCTGCCGCGTTTGCATCAGAATCACCCGGCTGGCTTCGTTGTGATGCTTCATAGAGTGCTCAGCTTGCTGTCGTTGGCTTTCAGTGTCCGGTTGCCGTGTGTGAGATTCGGCTGATCCCACTCAATGTCACAGTCCCCAAAATGACCATAAGCGGGTACGTTTGATCTACTTCAATGCCTTGAGCCTTGACCGCGTATCTGTGCCCATGTTGTTTGCCGCGCTCCACACACACACACACACACACACACACACACACACACACACACACCACCACCACCATCAACAACAACAACAACACCAACAACAACAACAATTAATGCGCAATCCATAAAAACTTTATAACCCGGGTTTGGTGGTAATCTTGCTTTGCATCTCTTGCAATCTGCGGATTATTGACAGGCGGACGGTGCCAAGTGTAAATGTGCTTACTCTACAACATTCGGAGTTTGGGGTGGATGGTCAAGTCAAGCCGTTCATGCGCACTCTGGGCACGCTGACTTTCTCCGATGCAGTGGTGGCCCACCCCGTGGACATACCTGCTACAGACCGCATCATCTTGAGCGGAAATTTTGAGGAAATTACGTTAATCATCCTGGGTGCTCCCGACGGGCGAGCGCTCGAGCGATTACGCTGTCATGAGGAGGAGCAACGCCTGCTCAAACAGGAACCCAGACGACAAAGCAGCGAGCCAGCGGTGGTCCCAACGACCCTGGCCCCCTCAAGCGCAATGCCCAAAAGTCAGCCTTCTCCGTCTGAAAGTTTGCCAAAGCGCACAAGCCCTGTGCAGTCTGTTGTACTGCATAGCAATAATGCCGTGCAACATGATGGGCATATGGACGAGCCAATGGACGAGACGATGAATGAGTCAATGGACGAGCCAAAGCCAACGGACGAGACAGTGAAAAAGTCAACGGACGGGCCTCCAAAGCGCCACGATGAGCCGTTAAAGAACGAGACCGAGGCAGAGTCGGAATCTGAGAACAAGGCTGAGCCAACGGCAAAAGAGGATGACCGTGGTGATGATGATGGCAATGAGAGGGTTGATGGCGATGCCCTCATGGACGAGCCAAGGAGCGGCTCTATTGATAAAGCATCACCTGCTGAACAGCCAAAGCCTGATCATCATAGGTCCAAGGAGGAACACTCCAGTATTCAGTTGGAAAACAAGGTTGCTGCGGAAAACCTCGGGCATTCGCACATGGACAGTGATGTCGACGCCGTGAGTGATGATGATGATGACGTAGCCAGAGGCGACAGTAAGCTTCCCGCCATGGTAGCCTCTGCTGCTAATGATATTCCTGATTCAGTACGAGAGCCATCACCTGCAAGAGACCACCGTGATTCCTACCCCAACTTGGTCGCACTTGCCACAGATAACGAGCCTCCCGGCGCCATGCCGCGAGATTCCAGCGGGCATGAGAACGCCACCGATAACCGTGCCTCAGACTCGATCATCACCAACACGTCCCCCAGCGCGACACGGCAAGACTCAACTTCCAACCCTCGCCTTGAAGCTCCCATCCGACACACAGTGCGAGAGTCAGACCCCAGGTGGTCTGTCCTGGCCATGTGCTCTACCTCTATACCGCCACAGCAGCTTCAAAGCACCGTGCCGCTATTTGCCGCTGAGCTCAGCCGCTGGCTTCGCGCGCAGAGCACTCTGTCCAAAACGGCAAGCCCAACGAATGTCAACCAAGCCACTGCTGCACTCCAGAGTACTTTTCAGGATTTGGAAAACTGGTCAGCTCAAAAAACTGATGACCCTACGCATCGCGATTGGGCCAGCCTTTCCGATCTTGTCAACAGACTAGGTCGGCACCTCGCTTTGGGCCTACGTGGCCTCTACGATCCAGCCCAAGACGTGGCGTTCCTGGACCAAGCAGAGGCCAATATGAGCACACCGTGGCCCCGCGCTCATGTGCGCGCCTTGCAACAGATACCACGCCTATTCGATCGGTGCTCAGCGCCAGAAAGCCGGGCGAATGCACCGTCTAGTCACACTCGCCTGACTCTTTTACGTGGTTGTGCCAGCATCTTGCATGCTCTTGGCAAAACGGCCTTGTGGATTCCTTCGGAATGGGCTGGCTCCATGTCCAGAATCTGGTCATGGCTCTGTGCCGCGCTCGCCCGCCCCATGATCTCACCATTACAAAGCGAACTGTTGCTGGCTTGCCTAACGGCGCTGACCAGACCTTTATCTGCCATGACTGGGAGACTGCTCACCGACTCAGAGGCTTCCTCATTTGATCTCGTGCAATGGGCTCTTAACCTACCTCAACTCGTACTCAGCGCGCCGAGTTCTCGCGTACGCCTGCTGGCTGCTGCCGTGTTTAAGCGAGCCGAGCTAGTTGCCAGTTGCGACCACTTGACTCGAGCTAGCCAGGATGTGGCGTCGCTCGACTGCACCACCTTGCGTGCCCTGGCGCTGCTGGCGCGAGCCCCGAGCAGCAATGTCTCGTCGGAGGAGAGCATGCTCCAACAATGGGGTGTCCGCTTCTGGGACACACCAACCGCCGCCGAGATGACTGCACCAGTTGAGAATTCTGGCCTTGCTGAAGCCTCGGATGAAGTTGTGGCGCGCCAAGCTGGCGCCCTGCCCTGGATCATGACTTTGTTGCATCGAACGCAAATCATCGCCATGTTGTCACGTTACCTTGTTGACGCTGTCTATATTGCCAGTACCAAAGCAAATACTGCCTCACAGCTTGGTTTACAACTCTCAGCCCTGCGCTCACTGGCATTGGATCTTTTGACGGAGCTCACGCGGTCACGGCAAGGCTTGGAATTTATGAGCGAGGGCGCCATGGCGGTCATGCTGCTTGTCCGGGCTTTGGCGTTGGTCAATAAATTACCACCTTCAGTGACTGTGACGAAACCTCCTGGGCCAGCCGTGCCGGCATCCAGCTCAAGCTCAACACCCCAAACTTCCTGCAAATCATTCACAGTCAGCCTCCCAGCCGCCCTTGATGAGAGCAGTGGGACCCAGGTGATGCAGTGGGCGCTGGCTTGTTTGCGGGCGACGGACGCCTTGCAAGCCTTCGAAGCGGCGAGTGCTGCTGCAAAAGCAGATTCAACTCTACCGGCAGAGTTGTGTGCTTCGGTCAGGGCGTTGGCAAATGTCTTGACTCTACCCTTTGGGGGACACGCTGTGGTTCACTGCATCAGGCTACGTGGTGCCACGACGGCGTTCTCACAAACCCTTGTTGAAATGCGCGACACCTTGCCGACTCTTGTTTTGGAGCTCGTCCAGCGCTTAGTGCAGGTGGATCCCATGATTGTGGACTTGTCGGTTCGACAAATGGTGTTTGTAGTTCATGTCAAGCCAGGCTTTAGCCCCACAAAGCAAGGGAATCCTCTACTCGCTGTTCTCAGCGGTGTCAACGCTGCTCCTGACAAGCAGCGTGCTGTGGCCATCCTGGACGCTTTGAGCCAATGGGCGTCGCAGAATGCTCAAGATCAAGTCGACGCAAGCGACCTGGTGCCGTTGGCTGCGGCACTATCAGCACTGGCCTGGGCAGTGCCTGACGAGTTTCAGCATGAAGGGGCCGCTGGTGGAACGCCGCCTTTCAAGATGGATGGCAGAGCAAGCATCATCAATGGAGGAGTCCAGACGCTGTGCCGCATGATGGAGCGCTTTCTGCGATGGGAGATTAGGCTGGACGCAGATAGCGTGGCAGCTGGACAGGCCTGGATCCACGCCGTGCTGGCTTTGCTGAAGGTGCCAACTGGCCCGTTGGAATCATTCAACTTGGTTGACATCGAGAAGAGCACCCTAGGTCTCTTTCACCAATATGCATCCGCTTGGACTGACTCAGGCGGCGGCAAAGTTTTGCAGCACGCAACACTGATTGCTGATTTGGAGCGGCTGCAGCGAGTGATCGTTCAACAAAGCTGGTACGTGGTGCGGCAGGTGCCTGGCCAGACCAGCACTGCGTGTTGTCACTTGCATTTGTTTTGTGCTTTGTTCGTCTCGAGGGGGTTCTCCAAACCGTTGCACCGTACTTTGGGGTTATATGATATGACATTGTGACCACGATGACCAGCATTTGATGCCACGAGGGTAGCGCTTCCTACTCTGATGATGACTTCTATCGGTGTGCCTCTCTAGGCATGCCTCACTCAGATCCGCCGTGGACGTGGGTTTTGGTGGGGCTTGGATGTGGACTCGACCAGAGCTGGTGCCTGATGCACTTCGGCTCGCACAGGTGAAACTGGAGGAACTGTCCATCTGCTACTTTGAGACGCGATCATCGACGCCATCCGCACGAGACAGCTTGACTGTGAGAAATCCTGATCAGTGGGCCTGGCAAAAGCGCTTGTGTGGTTCTGACTGACAATGACTGACAATGGCTTTTGTTTTTGTTGTTGTTTTTTGTCTCTCCGTTCTTCTTGCGGCCATCTCTGCTGTGATATTCAATGCACTGGTGCTGGCAGGTGTTGGTGCGGGGTGTAAGGACGGCAAGTGCTTGCCCACGCGTTGGAGTGCTTTCATCCGTGCTCCTGGCTAGGTTTGTCGGTGCTGTACGCGGGTCGAGCGAACATGTTGGTCCCTTGTTCACGGCGTTGGTGAAGACAATGCGCCAAGAGCCGGCACGTCGCCTTTTCGAGGAAGTACGCGACGCTGTTTTGCTGCGAGCGATGACGCTGGCATGGCTACAAGCAGGTTTGCTGCAGTTTCGACGAGCGGGTGTACCCGCAATTCGAGAGCATGTACGACGTGCACCTTGCGCGGCAGCCGTGGCTCTTGCCTTGACGGTGGGGTATGGCGATCCCTCCCCGCCAGCTCTTTTTTTGGGCACCTTTGACTCTGGCCAGGTGCTCGTCGATCGCCAGGTGGACCTCACTTCAGAGGTCCAGCTGGCGCTACAACTGAGTTTAGTATTGCTGTTGCTCCTGCTGCAACGGCGCTACGGCCGCGCCCGACTGGAGGGGCAACTCGAGGAGCCCAGCACCATGCTGTCGGCCTACTTGAGATTGGTAGAAGGGGATCTGGGCCCAGAGAGGATGGAAGCACCTGTTGCTGCAGAAGCCCCCGTGTCCGCGCCGGCTCTGCTGCGGTTGCACCTCGTGGCGGGGTTTGCTGCTATTTTTCCAGCCTCCCATCTGCAACCACGGCTCGTGGCAGCGACTCAAAAACTTGTCATGGCAGGCAGTGGGCGGTGGCCAGTCCCATTTGGCGAGCTGATCCCCGAACTGGCTGCATGCACAGCGGCGTCGGAAAAGATGTGCCTGGAGTACGTGAAAGCATGGCAAGGCAACGAATGGGGAGTGATGTGAAGGGGTCAGCTTGGCTCACCTTACTGGCACGCTGCTTAGGTATGGACGAAGATATTGGATGCAAGACGGGGAAGGATTGTTGGCTGCGGGAGGCTTGGGCCCTGACACAAGCCATGCGCCCTGGCCACTATCCCCATGGCTGATGGATGAGCTCAAGTCGGAACAATTTACAAGCAAACCGTTGGACGTGGCAGCCACCTATCGTGCAGTGAGCCAACAGCGCCCAGTGATTGCACAGTAGCGCTGTACTGGCACTGTGACCCGAACCTCGTCCCTGAATGAACAAGAGGGAGCGCCAGGCACGCGCGCGCACGGCGCGCACAATGAAGGTAATTGGTAATTGATGACACATAAAACGAGGCGTGCTTTCTTAGGACTTCAATTCTCATAATGGCTGACAGCAAGGAAAATGAGTCAGGAGAGGGATCAAGATCAAAAAAGAAGAAGTCTGGATATGAACAGTAACGGCGTGGCAGAGACCAGTGGACAGACATGGAACGACGTGGCAGCCGGTTTTTGTCACTCTCAGAGAGACGACCCATCCCGTCGAGCAGCAAGCGGCCGACGGCAAGGGGTGGGACTACCGCGGGGTGTGTGACTCAAAGAAAGGAAGAAAAGGGGGAAGAAGCAGCGGGGTTCTGGCGCGACGAGCAAGCGTGTTCAGAGAGTGTTGTACCAGAGACACTGTTGAAAGGTTTCATCTTGAGGATGGTTTTCCAGGAGCCGCAGGACGGCTTTGGGAGGATTCAAGCCAAAGGCGTCAGCCCGTTCCCAGCGCTCTCGTCGTGACACGCCTAGGCGAGGGACAAGAACCGAGTCGGATGTGAGACGAGCCAACACGCGAGCGGCCGGAGGAATGGTGAGCTGCTGAGAGACGGGTCGCGCCAGAACTGACCAACGCAAGGGCCAAAGGTCATGTCGAGGTCAAATTGGCGCAAGTACTGGTGGTGACCGGCAAGGGTGGCGGGGGACTCGCGCCCGGCGACTACCGTGGCGGGTGCGGCGGGAACGTCTTGAACTTTGATGGAGGAGCTGGAAGAAGTGCGCTTCTGCTTGTATTTGGGAATGTCTCGCTCCGCAACCTTGGGGCGAGCTTCAAAGTGCTGATACAGCGACATGCTGCTGGGTCAATGGAGCTAGGAGGAGCAAAAGGGTTGGAGTTCTTGGCGGATTGATGGATGGCAGCGAGGCGAAGATTGTGTTCTCGATCTCAATTTCTAAAATCCCCTTGTCCTTTGAAACAAAATTGGGCGCCGGCGCGCATTTGTGTGTGTGTGTGTGTGTGTGTGTGTGTGTGTGTGTGTGTGTGTGTGTGTGTGTGTGTGCGTGTGTGTGTGATGGGCTCATCAACAAGGGAAGCGACGGGTTTCGACTTGTCAGGCTTTGTTGTGGGCGCCGGCGCCGAATATTTGGAGTCTTCAAGTCTCTGTGGAATCTGGGAGATTTGTCTCCTGGTCCCCGCAAACATCCTCCTCCCAGTCTTGGTGGAGACTTGCGAACATTGGCCTTGCATCGGCAGAATTGGGAGTTTGGGAGATTGGGGTGGGGGGGTTGTCAAGATGATGGAGGGTGCTTGCTTATCACAACAACAACAACAGCAACCACCATGTGCACCATCAACCACGAATTCAACGTACACAACAACTACATGTACATAGCATACATAAGGCAAGGTGGCAATGCTCTTTCTCGGATTGATGCAACACCTGCATCCCCAACAGTTGATGTTCATGTAACAGTCATGTGCCCCTTTCAAAAGAAAAGAAAACCCTGTTCTGCACGCACCAAGTACATCCCCAAGCCGTATCCCATCCACATGCACCCCACACCAAAAACAGTGCACAACCAATTTCGGATCATGGAGAGGGGGGGTAGCGAAAAGAATTGAAATTTTTTTGAATAGATTTCCCGACAAAAAAAACACCTTATCCATCCCTCATCGTGTGGATAGTTGGGTCGTTGTTTGGATCCAAAGGTGTTGGCGCTTTCCTTGACGACCAAACACACTCACACTCACACTCACTCACACTCACTGTACAAGCCAAATCCCCTTTGAAAAGATCCTGCTCCGTTGCTCCCACCACTGCTTTCCTAACCGCCACCGTTGGCTGTTGTCAACGTCAACACTAACGTTGACATTACCAGCTACCCTCGCTCTCCACCTTACCTGCTTTGCCCTTTGGGAACCTCTCCTTCCTTCCTTCTTCCCCCCCACCCCTTCCTCTTCCCCTTGCTTTCCCTTCTCGACAGATGCTCGCCCAAAGGTCATTTTTCTGCCTCTGGCTGATCAACTGAGATAAAAGGTGCGTCGACCATCCCGTGAACTTTTGATCCGTGGTATCAGGCACTATCAGGGATGGCAGCGGGGACAACGGATCCAAATAAAAGGCTGCCTCGTCGCAGTGCCACCACTTGCTCGTCTTTGCCCCCCCCCCTTGCGTCGTGGGCTGCCAGCCTCATGCCCTTGCCTGCTTTTGTTTGCTGGTGACCCTTTTAGACCTTTCTTTTACCTCTCCCCACCCCCCTTTCAACCGCCATCATGCGTGAAATCGTTCACATCCAGGCTGGCCAGTGCGGCAACCAGATTGGTGCCAAGTTCTGGGAGGTCATCTCCGATGAGCACGGCATTGACCCCACCGGCACCTACCACGGTGACAGCGATCTCCAGCTGGAGCGCATCAACGTCTACTACAACGAGGCCACCGGTGGCAAGTATGTGCCCCGCGCCGTCCTCGTCGACCTTGAGCCCGGAACCATGGACTCGGTCCGCGCTGGCCCCTTTGGCCAGATCTTCCGCCCCGACAACTTTGTCTTTGGCCAGTCTGGCGCCGGTAACAACTGGGCCAAGGGTCACTACACCGAGGGTGCTGAGCTCGTCGACTCTGTCCTCGATGTCGTCCGCAAGGAGGCTGAGGGCTGCGACTGCCTCCAGGGCTTCCAGCTCACCCACTCGCTCGGCGGTGGTACCGGCTCTGGCATGGGTACTCTCCTCATCTCCAAGATCCGTGAGGAGTACCCCGACCGCATCATGAACACCTTCTCCGTGGTGCCCTCCCCCAAGGTCTCGGACACCGTTGTCGAGCCCTACAACGCCACCCTCTCGGTGCACCAGCTTGTCGAGAACACCGATGAGACCTACTGCATTGACAACGAGGCCCTGTACGATATCTGCTTCCGTACCCTCAAGCTCACCACCCCCACCTACGGTGACTTGAACCACCTCGTCTCCGCCTGCATGTCGGGTGTCACCACCTGCCTCCGCTTCCCTGGCCAGCTCAACTCTGATCTCCGCAAGCTCGCCGTCAACATGGTGCCCTTCCCCCGTCTCCACTTCTTCATGCCCGGCTTTGCCCCCCTGACCAGCCGTGGCTCCCAGCAGTACCGCAACCTGTCGGTCCCCGAGCTGACCCAGCAGATGTTCGATGCCAAGAACATGATGGCTGCCTGCGACCCCCGTCACGGCCGCTACCTCACCGTTGCCGCCATCTTCCGTGGCCGCATGTCCATGAAGGAGGTTGACGAGCAGATGCTCAACGTTCAGAACAAGAACTCGAGCTACTTCGTCGAATGGATCCCCAACAACATCAAGACCGCCGTCTGCGACATCCCTCCCCGCGGCCTCAAGATGTCCTCCACCTTCGTCGGTAACTCGACCGCCATCCAGGAGCTCTTCAAGCGCGTCTCGGAGCAGTTCACTGCCATGTTCCGTCGCAAGGCCTTCCTTCACTGGTACACTGGTGAGGGTATGGATGAGATGGAGTTCACTGAGGCCGAGTCCAACATGAACGATCTCGTCTCCGAGTACCAGCAGTACCAGGATGCCACCGCCGAGGAGGAGGGCGAGTTTGACGAGGAGGAGGAGGAGATGGAATAAGCTTGCTCTTGTTCCGCTTGTTTTTTCCCTTGTATCTTGCTGTCATTGAGCGCGGCTTGCCGTGTCCGTCTCAGCTCCCTCGGTGTGGTTTTTCTTACCTCGCCAGTTGATGTCCTTACCTCTGTAAACGTCTCAATAACCTATCATTAAGACTACTTCGAATCCATTCAATAAATTATTGTTCAACGTTTCTTGTCTCGTCTCGCGCACCCACACACAGCCGCCGCTGCCCTCATGTCCACTCCCTCACAACAGAAACACTTTTTAGCCCAAAAGGGACAAGACCCGCTGCTTTCTTGTCATTGCCATTCTTCCCTTGTTGTGACCGTTACACTGGATTTGTCATCACGCAGAGCGTCGCATTGGCTCTTTTCTTTTTATTTTTTTTTTTTTTTTTTTTTTTTTTTTTTTTTTTTTTTTTGGCTCTTCCCTCACCGCATGGTGGGTGGCTGGGTTGGACACCTCTTGCTTTGAGCCCTCCTTGCGCTCATCGGAGCTCTGTGTAGCAGGATCAGGGCTTGCAGGTGGAAGACCAGACAAAAGCGCTGGACACGTTTTGGGGCGAAGGTTGTAGACCGAGCATTCGGCCAAGGCCCTTGCGGGCTCCAGCCAGGTACCACGCACAAGAACGGCAACGGGCACCACCTTGACTGAGCCATTCACATCAGGGAAGCATGGCTGAACACCACGCATCGCCCCAAGAGGAAAAGGTGAGCCCCTCTCATGTCCTACGTCTCACGTACTGTCGTTAGTCCTGTGGCTGGTGTCCTGGTACTTCGCTCAAGCCACACACGCGCTTCACCTCGCTCACGCGGTTGGCGTCGCTTTGAAGAGCAAGACCTCTGACTCTGCACCGGCAACCATCCCCGCCGATCCCACGTCAACGGCTCGTCCCCTTACGACCACCCCCAAAGGCCCAGCGTCCGAAGATATCCAGAACGACAATGATTGTTTTTTATGCCTCCATGGTGGCCTGTGCGTCCTTCTGCACCGCTCCCCTGCGGCACCACTGAATAGCAAGCTCTTCACCCTCCTGCCTCATCACAACTCCTCTTGCGTCCTCTCACACACGTTTCTTCCTTGTGCTGTACCTGTGTTTTTCCAGCCTCTTTTGCTGCGATGGCTGCCCCAACAGCGTTCACATGTCCTGCTATCGCAGAGCTGTTGGTCGGGCCCTGGATCCTGCGCGGTCTTTCATCTGCGGGTACTGCAGTCAGCGCAACCGCATGGTGAGCTACGTGGTTTTTTTTATTGTTTCAAGATTGTCGATTCTGTTTTTACCGTTGAGGGGCTATATACGGCAGGCCAGTGAATGCTGCGACCGTCCACGCACCTCCTTGCCCTCCCAGACTCATGCCATTCTTGTTGGTCACAGGGTCGGAACGCAATCACATGCAAGCTTCCACAAGATTTTGTCCCCGCTGTCACGGACTTGAACGGCATCCCCTGGCGCGGCCTGGATGACACTCTCAACAAGACCAGACCTGCACCAAGCCCTACACCCGAACCAGTGACGCAGGCATGCTGCTGCACTTTTGGTGCCATGTACTGGACGCTCGATTGTCGTGGTCTCATTCTGGTAACTGCACACAACTTAGGATCAGGATCAGGAGCAGGATCAGGATCAAAAGCAGGATCAGGATCAGGAGCAGGATCAGGATCAAAAGCAGGATCAGGATCAAAAGCAGGATCAGGATCAGAAGCAGGATCAGGATCAGGATCAGAAGCAGGATCAGGATCAGGATCAGAAGCAGGATCAGGATCAGGATCAGAAGCAGGATCAGGATCAAAAGCAGGATCAGGATCAGAAGCAGGATCAGGATCAGGATCAGAAGCAGGATCAGGATCAGGATCAGAAGCAGGATCAGGATCAGGATCAGAAGCAGGATCAGGATCAGGATCAGGATCAGGATCAGAACGAACCCCCTCAAGTCGCTGATGACACTGCGGCAAATCTCCTCTCGCAAGCTGGTGATCGTTCAGAGGACTGGGACGACTGGGACGAACTCTCGCTTCTTCAATGGTGTGCCGAGATCAACAGGCGCAAGGTTGAAGCCATCAAAGAAGTAGGTTTTGGCCACTCTTTTGTTGGTGAGCCAGACTCTTTGTCATTCAGACTATCCTCGGGCTGCGCGATAGGACCAGGCCTTTGCTCCCGAACCCGAAGCCTTGGAGCTTGGACAGCCCACGGATACCCAGGTTTGTCGGGCTTCGACTTGTTAGACATCTCCTCATGCCATTGAAACTCACGATACGAATGGCCCGGCTTTCTGATCCTTTTTTTTAGCGTGTGGCTCTGCCTGCCCGTCTGACCGCTACCCTCACCATGCCTCAGCGACATGCTGTTCAATTTCTATGGCGAACCGTTATTGGTCACCCTGACCAAGTGGTGCGCCACCCGACAGGCGTATGTCCATCTTGATGCCTTGCTGTGCCACCTTCACCGTCCTAACCATGCAATGAATCAGGTCCTCATTCTCAGCTCATGCAAACAACGTGGCTGGAACTCGAAATAATAGAGTAATGGTGCTATTCTAGCACATGGCATGGGCTTGGGGAAGACGCTGACCGCTATTGCCCTGGTTCAGGCTGCACTACGCTTTACAAACATGCGCCAGGCATGTGTGCTCCACCCCACCCAAGCCTTTGCCTTGGGACGCTTTTTTCCCTAACATGATCGTTTGATCCCCTTGCGCTCAGGTTTTGATTTTGGCTCCATCCTACGCTGTACACCACTGGTGTCGCGAGATTGCCAAGTGGCTGCCCACATCACTCTGCCCCCCGGTATGGCTGCTGGGCGCAACGCCAGGCGATCCCACGTCCGTGCTCGCCTCATGGAGATCAAGCGGCGGCATCTTGATCGCCACCTATGAGATGGCAGTTCATCTCAATGGACGAAAGCGAAACAGCCGCATCCTTGATGACCCTGATCTGGTCGTGTGTGATGAAGGTTGGTCTCGACCTCGCCTCACACCAGGCACAGCTTGTTTTGCTTGTACCTGGCGCCCAGGCCTCTCACTCCCGCCACGTTTCGTCTTTTGCTGCCCTTGGCAACAGGGCACCGGCTTGCTCGCTGCCACATGGCGTCGCGCATGTCCACGCACCGCCGAATCTGCCTGACGAGCACACCACTCCAAAGGAATGCTTCCGAACTGTTTGCAATGTGTGACTTTGTTCGACCAGGAATGCTTGGCCCACGGCGCGAATTTGTTCTCTGGTTAGGAACAATCAATTATAACGCTGTCTGTCGGCTCTCGCTTTTTACGGGCCACATGTGATAGATCTTACCATCGCTGATGTCCCTAGGTATGCTCGATTTCACGGCGACTTGTCCAGTGGAGCTCAAAGCTCACCCAGGGAGGCGCTGCTGGAGCCGGCACACAAACTGCATCAGCTTTTGGCCACTACTGCCCACTGGTGCAGCCACACTGCTGCAAAGCATGTGCTTTCGCCCAAGCACGAGTGCCTTGTTTTTTGCCGCCTTGTGCCCATGCAGGTTGGTTCTGCTCAACCAAAATATTGTTACTTTACCCTCGGTTATCCTCAAGGCATGCTGGGCTGTGCAACCTTTAGGTGGATTTGATGCAAGGCTTCTTACAGAGCCCATTTGCAGGCTTTCCCGCCGCATTAAATCTAATGTCGCATAGTAAGAACCCAACACCCCCGCACGGACCCACGCACCCTGACATGTGAATCTATTGTGCTCATCCATGCTCATCCATGCTCATCACCTCACGGCCTTTTCCAAACAAACCATACCGTTGACCTCGTCTCAAGTCTGGAGCCACCCGGACCGTTTAGCCTCAGAATTGCAAGCGACATCGACACTCACAACGGAGAGAGTGCATCCAGCCGCAACTTGGGCACCTGCCATTTTGCGGGCACGGCAACATCAAATGGGTCTCCCTCAGTTTGGAGGTACACAATTTCGTGGAACCTGAAGGAACCTCATGGATCCAATTGTTGCAGCGTGCGGCTAGTTTGTTTGTTTTCGAACCCTGCTTATTTTTATATCTGTTATTGCTTGTGCTTCCTTTGCCAGCTAAAGTCATGGTTGCCCTCAGCCTCATTGAACAAGCGCACAGCACAGGAGAGAAGGTGGTGCTGTTGACTCAGGTCGGGTTTGAAATCCAACTTTGGGTTTTCGTCCTTGGTTTTTGGTTTTTGTTTCAGTTTTGGGTTTTTGGGTTTATGACACGAGGAAGAGTGGGAAATTCGCGACTGCTTCATCCTCGAGGCACAGTCTGGCTGCGCTGGAGGTGCTGCGCCGTCCTTTTGACACCCTTTGTCGACTGGCCTTGACATCAACAGAGCGCAAAAACACTGGATGCGTTGGAGCCGATGCTAGCCGCGGGTACCAAAGCCGGACGCCACTGGGTCATGCCAGACGACTACACTCGCCTTGATGGCACAGAGTCAGCATCAGAACGGCATCAGCGGATTGAAGCCTTCAGCACGAGTCCGCGCATGGGCCTCCTCATAGCGTGCACCAAGATTGGTCGCCTGAACATCGACCTCACCACCGCCTCTCGCGTCATCATCTTTGACGCTGCTTGGGATGCACTCTCCGACACCAGCGCTATTGCCCGCATTTACAGGTCGGGCTCCGTGCACACCCTGCACGTCGTTGATGCCTATTTCTCTCCCGCCCCCTTTGACTTACCGTGCCCTCACCTCCTGCACTTGCGATTGATCTGTGTTAGATATGGGCAAACCCGACCGGTCTTCATCTACCGTCTCGTAGCTGCAGGCACCCTCGATGTGCTACTTCATCGACCACAAAGCAACAAAGCCCGTTTGACGAACTATGTAAAAAAAGACTCCCTCGAGACAAACTATGATTGGTTCAAGGTGCGCGCTACTTTGCCTCTGCTTGCGTGGGCAAGACCTTGCGAGATGGATGACTCACCTACCCCGGAATTGTCGTGCTGCGATACACACCCGCCGCTTTCCGTGTCCCGCCCTGGTGCTCGGGTGAGAGCGCAGAAAATGTCGCTTGAGTCCTTCGCTGAGCCCAATCTGCCCGTGATTCCCATCAGCGATGCGCTGGCCTCGGCTCCAGCCCAAGCCGATCCTATTCTCCAAACAGTGCTGCGGGATCTTTCCGAATACATGGCCGACGTATGAGAATTTCTTCTCTCTTCTTGACGCAAGACAGCATCTCGTCCACACGAGCCCTCATCTCATTTGTTTTTGTTCATTTGTGTTGTCTCTTGCACAACCTTCAGGTGCCGAAAAGTTTTGATTCGCTCGATGCCCCAGATCTGGTAGCTGTGCTTGAACAGATGGAGAAGGTTTGTCACGTTGTGTGCAAACGACAAAAATGTTTTTATACAGCAGCTAGTCTTCGTTGGGTTGGCTTTTACCATGTCAGAAGCGCCTGACCGAAATGACTGTCGCTGGTTCAGGCGGCCCTTGGATCAGCAGCCGCGGCGTCTGATCTGCATGCTCAGGCAAGTGCTACGGAGCGCTCCAAGCTGGACAACATGGCTCAAGATCCTGGATTTCTATTCGTGCAACAGCAACTGCAACAGCAGCAACTGGCTCAAGTTCAAGCCTGGCAATCGCAGCTTCAGGCGATGGCTATGATTCAGCACCTACATCAAAGCATGATGGCTGCCAGTTCTGGGTTCTCCTTGCTCACACCCATGCCTGCCAGCGAAGCTCACCAAGCATGTGGCACGACATCACCGAAAAACGGCAGTGTCAATGCACACGAAAGCCAAGGAAAAGATTTTGGACAGACCCTCACTCGCTCCTCGGCGCATGCTGGGCCTCCCCCTTCAAAGCGCAGCCGCAATGAGCCAAACAATACAGACGACCCGGCGCCCGGCTTGCCTCCTCGATCTTCTGCAAGTCCAAGCAACCCGAAACGAAACCTACCGCAAGCTTGCCTGGAGCAATCCTTGACTGTGCCTCTGGGCCGTGCACAGGTGGACATATTTCCACCGTCTGATTTGGCCTTGGCAACACATTTTGCCCACGCTCAACCGACTGACTTCTTCCAACCCCACCCCATGGTAAGCCGTGCACATTTATGAAATTGTAACAGAGCTCCCGCTGCTGGTGTTTCTGATCTTTCTCGTAGTGACACTCTCTGCTTGCAACACACATGTTCTTTTGTCTGCTGATTTAAACACAAACCGCTGTTGTTGCGGCAGGTGGCCACCTCTGCGTCCGCAGTCATGTCTGTACATCTGTCGAATCACTTCCAGAAGCAGGTAAGTGACTGCCGCAGTGCTGCTTTCAACCACTTCAACAGGGTGGTCGTTGTTTGCCATACTTACTGCTGAAACTACCAACACATTTTTGATCAGGCCATTGCCTGGAGCAAGGAGTTGGGTATATCGAGTCAACTGCAACAAGAAGCGGTAGGAAACGTGCGAGCGGCTATGGGCGCCCATCCTGATGCGATGTTATCTGAGGCTTTGGCTCGTGCCGGCAATTCGTCCACCCTTAAACTTCGTCTGCAACTTTTGCGGCGTGGGCTGGATCGCGTCAACAAGCTGCGACATCTTCTGGCGAAAGCGCAGAAACAGGATTCTCCGGCCATTCCTGTGCCGGACCTGAATGCGCTGCTGAACGCCCCCTTTTGACATTTGGCCAGACAATAGACACGATATAATGATTGTTTCAGAATGATAATTGACACCTTTCCGATGGTACACAAGGTCTGCGCTCTTTTGTGGAGCGCTATAAGCACAACGAGTGCAGCATGGGCAGACTGAGATAGAAATGTTGAATTCGTGCGCATGCGTACGGAAAAAGTGCACAATCGCACCCGAGCTGGTGGGCTTGCAGACAAAGATATGGCGCAAGACAACCTCCAAAAGAACGGGGACCCGCAGGCAATGGCAAGAAGACGAGTCAGTGAAACGAAGCACAAACGACATGGACGAGCCAAGCCAAGGTGATTGGCACGCATCTTGACAAACCAGGTGAAACACAACATGAAAACATTCAACGTGTAAACAACACCACTCACGAGGCATCACGGCAGTCGATGCACGGCACGCAACAAGCAGGGGTGACAGTGGATGTGTCAGGCAACGGCATGACGAAGGAATGAACATGAAAAGGCCACAAGGGCGTATCACGTTACACAAATGACCAAGGCAATCGCAGCTTCAAGCTGCCAGAACAGATGCGCCATCGAGGCGCAGGCCATTCGATACACTGGCAAAAAGTACTAGACAAAGTGCAGTGACATAAAGCAACAAGAACGAGAACATCACACAAAAAAAAATAGTGACAAAGCCGAGAGTTGAGAAGGGGCTGGTCGAGGAGGTCATCTGGCTGAGCTCAAAAGTCTGCAGTTAAGCACGGAGGCAGAGGCGATTGCCTGAAGGACCCGTCGTGACAGGATGTTGGGTGTAGTATGTCACAAGCTCAGGCAGACTTTCAAACTTTTGCTTGACAAAAAGCTTATACAGAACGCGTCCATCGCCAGTCACGCTGGGAGTGACCAGACCGTTCCAAATCTTGTTGTTCTCGGACACCATGGCAATGGCATAGCAGCTAGAGTGGAGGGAGGGGGCAATGAGTTGAATAGCAGTGACCAATGAGAATGGAAGGGATCAAGTCAGGCGCTTCGAAATAACCGAGCAAGATCAGGCATGGTAGAGATGGTCACGTACCCAGGTTGCGTTGAGGATTCGCGAACAAAAAAGGTGCCCACTTCTTGGCCCTTGAGCTGGCGGGCTGCCTCGTCGCGAGGCAGGTCTGGGCGATACCAGGCGTAGTCGAAAAGAGCTGGGCGCTGAGGCTGGGTGCTGGGTTTTTGGCCCGTGAAAAAGCCCTCGTTGACGTAGGAAAACTTGGAGAAGACGCCCTGGTCAATGTTGGCAATGTCATAGGGATCGGAGGGAGTCAGGCTTGTGTCGGCCTCGGTGAACTCGGGGTCGAAGTTGGCAGCCTCGCGAGGATCACGCGTCTCGGGCACATATGGCGGCTTGATCTAAGGCAAGGAGTGAGCGCGTGCGACACGACAGGCGTACGGATAAGCAACCTGCGCATGGAGCCACAGCGAGCAAGAAAGCTGCGTTATACTGCCTGTCGAGCTGGAATTGAACGTGGCACGCACCTCACGACGCTCAAGCTTGGCCCAGTCAATGCTTGAGAAGAAGGGGTGTTCCATGATATCCTTCTTGCCATCGCGACCGCAGCCAAGGCGCTTGGAGGGGTCGCGCTGCAGAAAACCGTCCAACAGGGCCTTGGCCTCGGGTGCGAGGCGAGGGGGATAGGACAGCTTCTTGGTGAGAATCTCGTTGAACAGCTCATCCTCATCCTCGCCCTCAAAAGGTGAATCGCCCAGGAGCATTTCAAAGATCAGGACACCCAAAGACCACCAATCCACGGAAGCACCGTAGGGAAGCTCCTTGATAATTTCAGGAGCCAAATAACCGGGCGTGCCTACGCAACCATCGCGATGCACAGCCATGAGATAAGCGCCCCGAGCCGCCGGTGGAAAGCACGGGCGATGACCTTGCAAGCTCGTAGATGTGGCAGGCTCCTCCAACTGTCTGATGGACGTACCGCAAAAGGTGGTGGTGGTGGCTGCACCCCACATATTTTCCTTGCACATGCCAAAATCGGCAATCTTGATGTGTCCGTCGCCAGCCAGCATGACGTTGTCGAGCTTGAGATCACGGTACAAGACACCGCTCTTGTGCAAGAACCACAAGCCCAAGCAGATTTCACCCGTGTAGAAGCGGGTCAGTTCAGTGGGAAAGCGGCGCTTCTTCTGAATGTGGAACATGAGATCACCACCCGTCACCATCTCCATGACGAAGTACAGGTGCTCGGGGGTCTGGAAGGTGGCGACCAGGTTGGTCAGGAAGGGGCTACCGCCGGCCAGCTCGAGCACGCGACGCTCAATCATGGTACATTCCACGTCATCGTCTTCAACCACGACGGTCTTTTTCAAAATCTAAAATACATCCATGTTGTCAAACCGGTTAGTCCCAAGTGTTCCCAACACAAGTCCGGAGGTGGGGCCACGGATGGGCACACGCGCTTGCATATACTCGGCAGGAGGACGCACCTTGACAGCAAAAACCTCCTTGGTGGCTTTCTCTTCGGCCAAAAGGACCTTGCCGAAGGAACCCTGACCCAGGACCTTCAAAAACTTGAAGCTACCTGCAGAGACGTTGCTAAGAACCTTCTGCTTGCCTGCCAGGGTATCGACGGGGGGTGCCGGTGATGCGGGAGCAGCGGGACTGGGCGGCACGGGCTTGCTGGCAGCCCTGATGTGGGATGATTTTTTGGAAAAGGGCAACAAAGTAGGCGGGAGGTGAGCTATGACGCGCGGAAGTCACTGGGTTCTCTCTTTTGTATACGCGGGTGGAGCGCAGGGCAAACAAACGCACGGGGCATGGCGCGCAAGGGGTTTGTCGGGCTCGGCATTGGCGGGTTGGGATTTGACAACGTCCTTGGACTTTGGACGAGTAGACATGGCGGCCTCATTCTTGACTTTGGGCTTGAAGGGGATAAACTGAAAGTCGCCCTTGGTTTGATCGAGCAGGCGGAACCAACCCTGGAGAGAGCCGCCCTCAAAGATTTCGGCCAAGGGGAAGGCCATGGAGCCCATGAACTGCGAACGCCGGAGCACGGCATGCTCGTACACCTCGATGTGAAGTTTCATGGCATCCAGATCAGTGTTGGCGCGAATTTCCCAGCTAAACTGCTCGTTGTACATGGGGTTGACCGTATTCTTGCGAGGCTGGGTTTTGCGCTTGCTCGACTTGTCCTTGAGTTCCGGAGTGATGTAAGCCTTGACAAAGGGTGTGGCGGTGTTGTTCTTGTTCATGGCCAAGAGGTCACGACCTTGCTTGACAGTGCAGGCGAGGACGTAGAACGCCGAGGCCTTGACGGCCTGCAGCTCGAGGTAGAGGCGTCCACGATCCTTACGAAAGGCCATGCGCTTACGACGATCGAATTTGCCACCCACAATCTTGCTGAGGGTCATGGTGCGGTCAGTGCCGGTTTGGCCCTTGACCTTGGCAATGGCTTCCTCTACGGAGAGCTCGTTCTCCTTGACCATCTGCATCACGGCGATGCGATCATCTTCGCTCAACCGACTGAGATCTGTCGTATTGAGCGTTTGTGTTTTGTGGGCCATGGCGCCGGTGTGGGGTCGGATAGAGTGGGAGGCACTCGGAGCAGAGAAGAGCCGTCAAAACAAGCCCAGCAAGCCAGGCACTCGGATTGGGCTGATGACACTCCCCCGCAGCTTTCTGTGACCGTTTTGGACACGTTCCGTTGCTTCGGGGCCGGGCCTGCGTTTATGATCTACATGGAGGATGGAGCGATCCAGAACCGAGAAGCAGAGAAATTAGAGAAATGGCTGGCGAGCATTGGCAGAGTATCGGCCCTGGGCGACCGGCTCATCAGAGCGAGCACAAAACACGACAAAACATGTCCAGTCAAAGGCTCTTTTCAAGGCAGCCAGTGGAGAAGATGGAGGGATGAAGGAACTTCAAACACACATGCACCCATGTAGCCTCATCCAGTCGCAACCCAAAGCGCAAAGACAGAGGGGGACCGGCGAGGCCATGAGACGCCCCCAAACAGATTGGACTCAGTCAGCATCAGATGAACCTCGAGCGGGTGTAACCCATCAGAAGTGCAACGACAACAACGATGTTCTTCCCCCCACACACCCACACAAACGCGCGCGAATCATTGAGGAACGACATCCATGAATGCTCACTTCACCACGGCACCCACAGGCGGAACAGGAACATCAACATCCGCAGCCCCAGCACACTGGCTGCCACCCGACCGAACGAGAGCCAGACGCACAGCAGAGAGAGAGCCAGAGCGACGAGCATACACTCACTTTTACACCTTAAGACACACACAGAGCACAGAGAGAGAGAGA
>NW_001865040.1:1361449-1554709 GCF_000002865.3 Monosiga brevicollis MX1 | reverse complement strand
CTCTCTCTCTCTCTCTCTCTCTCTCTCTCTCTCTCTCTCTCTCTCTCTCGCTCTCTCTCTCTCACTCTCTCTCTCTTTTCTTCTCTCTTCTTTACGTTACATTGACCCTAAGGAGTGAGCTGTGACGCCACACTGGCCTTTTGAACCGCTCACGAGTGGGTCAGCTCTTGTTGGCTCGCCGCCATTGATCGAGGTACAGCACCAACCCCCGGTCTCATTAGGACCTCGCCATCTCCACTGCTATCCGCTATCTGCTATCTGCTGCCCTGCATCGAGCTGCCGTTGCACAGCGTCCGCAGCTCAGGGGGCGGATGGCCCTGCTACCAACCGTCTTGTCACGATGTTTCAACACGATCAATCACCGTGTTCTACCTCTCCTAACCCACCGCTTCCCACAGCGCACTGCTTACAAAAGTGCCATCCCCGTTACACTCCACCCTGCCCTCGACAGCTGGTAGCATTCCATCTGGTCACAACACCCGTTGTCTCCACTGTCTGTGCTGACAAATCCTCGATTGTCAGACGATATCGACGTTCTGCGAATTTGTCGCTCTTTCGCGCGCTCGTCGCTCTCTCCAGTTTCATCGTCTGGTGTGCGTGCTGGCTCACGGCAGCTGGAGCGCACTCGCTCTCTCGCAGATTTGTCCGTGGCCTCTGACACGCTCCTCCTACACCGCTGCCCGTCAGTTGGCTCTGGCCTTCTGGTAGCGCGACCGTGCGTGCTGCCGCGATCATCCTGCGCTTTGAACATCAACACACGGTCGGGGCGTCAGTCAGTCAAGATCATCGGAGCGCATCACGGGTCAGCCACCCACCACCGGATCGTGGACCATCTACACCCTTTGGCGTGAAAGTCCACCCCTCCTACTGCCAGGGCTACCAGCGCTGGACTGATTTGGGCCGAGGCACTGGCCTTGACCGCCTCGGCAATAACCACAACCAGTACCCCCACCCCCCCCATCACCACCAGAATGGGTAGGTCCCCTCCACGACCCACGATAGGCTGGGTGCCGCCCTGACGGCTCGCTTGTTGCTAGATGCCAGTACTGACTTTGGCCACGTTCTGATCCTTGACCACACCATTTGATTCTTGTCACGCAGCCAAGAATCTCAATGATTTTATCTCTGGCTGGCTTGGTGGCTCGGCGGGTCTCGTCATCGGCCAACCCCTGGATATCGTCAAGGTCTGCCCCCCGAGTGGCGGCGATTTCACGCTGATTGTGTCCTTGCCTTGACCCTCACCGTCATGTCACTGGGGACGCCCGGGTCACAGGTGCGGCTGCAGACCGCACATACCCCGGGAGCCACGATCATGGGCACGGTCCTCAACATCGCCCGTCAAGATGGTCTCCTTGCCTTTTATCGAGGCGTGGGCCCGCCGCTCCTTGGTAAGCCTGTCAGCCAACCCGCCCCGCTCTGCACCCCATGCCGCTGCTTGAAGGTGAATCAATCATGTGAGTCTTCTGACAACCTTCACCATGTGCGCATGATGCTTGACAATGCGATACAGGCGTCGGGGCACTCAACGCCATCCTCTTCTCGGCTTACGGAGCCACCTCGCGACTCTTATCCGCAGGTGCCCACCGTGATAGTCACAGCTACGGCGTTATCATGGCCAGTGGTATGTGACCGTATCAGTGTCCGTTGTTTGTCACCCCCTCCCCCCCCCCGTCCCCATGATGCTGGTCAGAGGCTCAAGCAACTGGGTTCATATATCTGCTTCCCCAGGAACCGTGGCCGGCGGTTTCTGCTCGCTCATCAGCACCCCGACCGAGTTGCTCAAATGTCGCGTGCAGGTTGGTCTCTGACGCTTCTGCCATTTGCTGCAACCCTTCCCCCCACTCACGCCTCTAGTTTATTGAGCGATCGCACCCGCATGTCTCAACCACAACGTGTCCTCATGGTGCTCCTTCCTCTCTGATAGCTGGCCCAGCGTGAAGGCCATGGACAGACGAGCACCTGGCGTGAGCTGGTCAAGATTTTTCGGACCAAAGGACCACAGGGTGTCTTCAAGGTACCATGATGACCGTTATAGCTTGACAATGCCGTCTTGCCCCCGTGCATCGACACGAGTGCCGGCTCGATTGACGATGCTTGCTCTTGCACATGCTTGGGTGCACCCTAGGGCACGGGCATTACCATGCTGCGCGATGCGCCTTCCTTCGGTGCCTACTTCATCATCTATGAATACTTTCGTCGCCTCACTTATCGACGTGCGTCCACTGGCCTGTCGACCCTGCACCGCTGTTCCTTCGACTCCCGCGCGCGCCTGCATCCAAATTTGTGCCCGAACCCGGCCCCTCACCCCCATCTCATCCCCCTGGCGTCACCTGCGCTCGTGGTGCGTGACTTGTAGTGGAGGCTGGCCCAGTGGAGGCTTTTGCCGTAGCCATCTTCAATGGTGGCATGGCAGGGGCTCTGTCCTGGCTCACAGTTTATCCCTTGGATGTGATCAAGACGCATCTGCAAACGCAGGACCTTGATCGACCACGGTACACTGGTGTAGTCGACTGTGCACGCCAGCTCTATCGCACGCATGGCCTACGTGTCTTTGGCAATGGGCTAGCCTCCTGCCTCCTGCGTGCTTTCCCACTCAATGGCGTCACCTTCGCCGTCTACGAGCTCTCTAGCAACCTTCTCAAGGACTACTGCAATATTTGACCCCCACCCCGACACTCCTGGTCGCATCGGATCAACTCCTCCCTCCTGCCCTCGAGACAGACCGGACCGACTGATGGATGCAACCGCGAAGAAACCGAATGAATCGAAAGCCATCGACATCCAACTGACCAATAATTTGATCGCCAAAAGTAGTCAACCCCCCGAGGAGCACCTCGTCCCTGCCCACTTGAGTGAGATTCCTTGTGGTGAAGAAAGAACAACCTTTTTGCCGTGTGTGATGAGAAAAAAACATGACAATCAGAAAGGCTTGCGTGCAAGCAAACCGAACTGGTCAGGCGGACATGGATCAAAGTGTGTGGGGGGCAAAGGATGTATAGCGTGCCGGGGCGAGCGGTTCACGCAGCAACCGTGCCCGCCTTGCCGTCGTATTTGATGGTGGTGGCTTCTCTTTGCTCAACAATCTCGCTGACGTGCACACACTCAAGAGCCGGCTACTCTAGTACCCGAAATACCGTTCGTCAAAGTAATTCCTTGGTCTGGCCTGCGCAGGAGCGCCGCACACGCACTGCCGGTATAGAACAACGACCTTGGACTACATTCAACCACTAAAAAAAAAAAAGAAGGTACATCAGTTTGCACTGCCATTTTCCTGCACATCTCGCAGTTGCGAGTGCAAGCACTTCCTACCTACTTTGAACGGACTTACTTGGCTTCCCGGCGCGCTAACGTGCCCCTCTGGTCATCTGATTGCTCTCAGACATCCAGTCCCTTTGGCCGATTTGTGCTTTCCCAACCCTCTGGCGTCTTGTACCCACCACCCGAGAACGCGGCTCGCACTCAGCGTCATGTGTTTGATCATTTGAACCCATTGCTCCAGCTCCAGTGTCAAACATCCAGGTTCCTCTCCGTCACCGATCCTATCCATTGTTCCTGTACTGTGCACATAATAACTCGTTGCCAGTTCAAGCCCTTGGCTCAGACCGCTGCCAATGGTCATGGCGGGCGCGAGTGGCAGCACGCGATGGCTGCGGCAGGTCATCTTCTGCGCCTGTGGCACGACCTTGGTCCTCATGCTGCTGCTTATGATCTCGATCATCATCATTCCGTATGACTTGGATACTGTGGCCGAATCCATGATTGGCGACGATGTCGTCGACCACCGTCTAGAAGAGGCCACCGAGCACGTCCGTGACCTTCAAATCCAGCGTGCCCGCGCGCTGGCAGAGCAACACCGCTTGAGCAATACTGCGCATCCTGACCACTCAGAACCCAACCGGATGGCACTACCCAAGCTCCGCGAGGAACGCCAAGTAAAACGCGTGTCTCCAGAGCAAGCCGCTCTCATGGATCAAATCCTCAATCCCAACGTCATGACCACCAAAAATTTGGCCCTATGCAACTTGTCACAATCTCAAGCTGGGACCCCGGCCGACAACACTGCGCAAGCCGCACGTGAACTGGCCGCGCTCGAAGACGAATGGCAAAAGTTTGCGGCAAGCTATGACACGCTTTTACGCGATGTCAAGTACGTGACACCCACTGTCTTATGGCCTGAAAAGCCGGGATAGGAAAAACTACGCCCAACATCAAGTCATCACGGCGTATTCCTCATCTTCAAAAAAAAAACCGGTTCCCTCGTGTGGCATCCGCAGATACTGTGTGGCCCAGTGCGGGCAGAACCGCTGCTGCCCCGATGATCAAGGCTTTCGCTATGGTGCCGACAACGATTGGTAAGAGTCGGCACGGGCGACACTCCTTCCTTGCAAAAAAGGATGATCTGTGCTCCTGCGATGCCTCTTTTCCCTCCACCTCCTCCTAACAATGGCTCATGCTTGGCTGTGGATGTGCACTGTTCCCCCCCGCCGCCCCTTCTTTTATGTGCATGCTGTGACCAGGTTCGTGGTGGCCAAGGATGACCTGGCAGGCATGGCAGACGACCGTGGCTATGACGATATCACGCTCGTGACACAAGCG
Organism: Monosiga brevicollis MX1; assembly: GCF_000002865.3. NCBI lineage: Eukaryota > Choanoflagellata > Craspedida > Salpingoecidae > Monosiga > Monosiga brevicollis. The sequence goes on along the minus strand of NW_001865040.1, from coordinate 1,550,113 downwards.
ACCTTTGACCGCCTCGATGTCTTTGGCATGCTGGCCAATGCCTGGCCTGGGCCAAAGGTGGCGGTCTTTGCCGTGTTTGACTTTGATGAGGCGAGTCACGCCAAGGCTCAGGTTCAAATTGAGGCCATCATCCGCACTGCGCGAGATTGGACAAACGTCAAGATCCTCGTCTACCCCGTTACGACCAAGGACGACTACTACACTGATCGCTATCGCCGCCACGACCCTGCTTCAGAGCCCCAGCTGCCCATCAATGTGTTTCGAAATCTGGCTGTGGACCATGCACGCACCAACTTTGTCTTCACCTGCGACATGGATTTTGTTCCCTCCTCCACGCTCTATCCCAAGCTGCGCCAATTTTTGCTGCCGGCCATGGCCACGCTCGACCGCGCCGCCTTTGTCGTTCCCCATTGGGAAGCTTTGGAGTGCGACAGCACCGTTCGCATCCCTCGTGACTTTGAAAAGCTGCGCGAGTACGCGGCGCAGGGCATTGTGCGCCCCTTTCACGTGACCGCCCGCCGCATCATGCCGCTGATCAAGGAGATCCGTCCTGCGCCGGCTCGCTGCGACGCGCCTTCGGCTGTCTGGTCCTTTGGCGTACAAACAACAAACTACAACAAGTGGTTTCAAGAGTCGCGTGACATGATGGAAGGCTTTTTCCCGCTCGAGGTCCAGGGCCCTCTGGAGGACAAATACTGGGAACCGTTTGTTATTGTCAAGCGCGTCGACGCGTCGGGTGCCCGCCTGCCACGTTACCACGAGCAATACGTGGGGCGCTACAAGAACAAGATTTCTTTCATCACGACGCTGCGTGGGCACCACTACCGCTTCTACACCCTCCGCCGCGAGTTTCTGACACACGTTCCTCACCCCACTGCCAACGCATCTGCACCAGCTATGCATGAGCATCTATTGACCATGCGCAAAGTTCATGCCGCCGACCGGCAAACCCTGCATGACACGGCCTGGACCAGTCCGGTCAAGCCCAAGCTACATGCAAGTCCCTTTGATGGGGGCATCCATTGCCTGGCCACCCAGCCGTCGCAACCAGCAGCGGCGGTGGAGCAAGACCCAGCACTGCAGTTGGAAGCCGAAGCAAACGCCCGATAGCGGCAAACGCACGGCATCTCGAAGAGATTGAAGGCCTCCTTGGCTCAGCAAGCGAGACGCCTGCCTCATTAGATCTTCTTTTATCAGCTCTCATAGGATCGCCTGCCTGGCCTAAATGTACTCCCGTTTGGCGTTGTTGTTGTTGTTTGTGCCTTGGTGTCTATTGATGAGGGGGTGCCAGAACCCTTGTACTTGTTGCTCGGCCTACTTTGAACAACACACGCGCGCGCTTGCCACTGACTACCGCTTCTGGTCTTTCATCCGCCCATTCCTGGTGTGCGCTCCCACCGCTGACTCGTGCGTTCAATCAACACTTTTGACGCCCAGATGCGCCTCCCCCCTGGAAACAAGCAAAAAGTGACTGACATCTTGACAAGCCAATTTCGAACACAAAACAAAAAAAAAAAGACACAGAGACAAGCTTGCAAGGGAAACTGTATTGTTGTCGGTGGGGTACGAAGCGGCAGCGGATCAAAGGCTTCACCATGTCCAAGCGCGCCCTTCCTCTTGTGGTGCTCAATCTGGGCTGCGAAATGCTCTATGTCCTTGATGAGCGCCTGACCGCTCAAAATGTGCCCTCGGACAAATCACTCCGCGGTATCACATGCCCACCATCCTCGCCCTCTCGTTTGCGTTGCTTCTCCTCACACTCTCGACTCTGGGGCGCTGGGGGCCTTGTCCGGCAGTCTTGGGAGATATCGCCCGTGCTCTGTTTGCTCCTAGCTTTCAGGATGCCCTGTTCAAACCACAAGCCATGTATAGCCCTGACAGCCTCCATGCCATCTTCGAGCATCTGAGCCGAGCCAGCACGATGCGCCTCAATGAAGAGAGCATGTCCAAGGTCCGTTCAACTCGGTGCTTCGAGCCTGGCCTCGCTCCATCCACCTCCTCCTGCTTTCTTGTGATCGAGGTCTGAGCTGCTAGGCTCGCCTGGCATCCACCGGCGTGCGTGCTATCTGACTTCAGCCATGACGTGGATCTGACTTGCAGCTGTACGACTTGATGCTGATGGTCTGCAAATACCAGCTGATGCTCATGCGGACGGCTGATGAGCTGCTCGGCCTGACGCTCAATCATATTCATACTGTGGCCACCACGATAGTGGCCAATAGTGCAGCCGAGGAGCTGGCTACCGCATGTAGCCAACGCATACTCGAGGTTGGCGCCTGACCGATGCTCGACTGGCAACGATGAACACGTGCTTGGAGCTCAGCTGTGTCGAGTGAACCTTAGGTATACGGGAACATGAGCTCGGGCCAGTGGGAGCGCATGCGGCGTTCTCTGCTGATGATTCTCCAGGACAAGCACACCCGGGTACGATGACGTGCGGACTTCTCAATACTCGTGTGGTTGAGAAGGATCGACCCTCGTCATGCCGTACCGTCCTCTTGTCCAGGTGTCTCTCTTGTTGCAAGCGAACTATCAGGGACAAGACGGACGTGCTCGCTTGGTACGCGAGGGGCCGGTTGCTCGCGGAAGCCGTGTACCGGGTACCATCACGTACGGCACTTTGAGCCCGCAGTTCTCTTTGCTCTGGGTCGTGACCCTTCTGGCGCCTCACATTGCCCCATTCTATGACTGTTAGCTTGTTTGAGCACGGGGCGGAACGCAGCCATGCCGTCGTAGCGACGAAGTTTGAGGTGCGTCAGACTAGCTTGCCAACCCTCGCCGGCGCCTGCGGCTTTGGCCCCGTCTCACGCCAGTGCGGGCCTGTGCCTGACAGCAAGCGGAAGAGCGACCACTCGACTATTCGGCCCACCAATTTGGCACGGATTTGGGTGATAATCTGTACGGGCGTGATTGCATTCGAGTCTGAGCGCAGCTTGTCTACCTGCGTGCGAATATTCACCGCCATGTTCTCTCTCTTTGTGATGCTGACCAATGTCAGTTACCGTCGAGCCCGCGACGGTTTATTGGTGGGTGTCGAGGTCCCAACCTCAAGCTCCCTGGCGACGTCTGCCGATCCAGCTCCAGACGAGACCCCAGCCAAAGCGGTCCAAGTTCTACCCAATCAGCCTCGACAAGAGACCAACGAGGTACGGCCTGGTGTCGATGGAGCGCGGCACCGTCTGTGAATCTCTGATCAGGCAGTCTGGTCACACGAGCGTGCACCCACGCGTCTTGCCTTGGTGCTTGCCCCCCCCCTAGGCTGCATTGGCAGGGCTTGACCTTTTGTCCCGGATCGTGGGTGCTCAAGCTCCAACCGAAAAAACTTTTAAGCTCATGCTCTTTGCCGAGACTGCCGAGCTGTCACCGTCGGCTCCGTACGTGGACGCTTGTGGTCACTCGTGTGCGTGTGTGCTTTGCGCCTTTCCGCTGTATCTCACGCCTGAAATCGTGCAGCGCGGATCTACATGCACATACGGCGCGGTTGACGGTTGCTTCTGCCGAGTCGAACTCGGGTATGTTCGCTTTGAAACTTTTCTGTCGCCTGATTTTTTGTTGTAATTTTACTTGATTTTCGCATAATTTCTTCTTCTTTTTTTTTTTCTCTCTCTCGCTCCTTTCTTATGGTTTTTCTGCTGTGTTCACGCTGCTGCTTTTTGCAATTTCTTTCCTTTGTGTTGCTCGGCTTGTAGCTCGCTTGGCCGCGCTGCGGGCCGAGCTGGAGGCTCCTCTTGATGAACCGGCACCACCGAGCGGTTTGGGGGATGCCGGTGATCTGCTGGCTTTGATGGATAATCTTTGAATCAGGGTTCTTTACAGAACAACATTTTGAGCGTGTGCGCGAATGTATCCCGGAATAAACGATCAACGCCTGTAACTACTTTCAAGCCACCATGGCCCCCTTGAGCGTCCATAAACCACAAACAACTACCCTCCAACGGGGCCTTTCTTACCATTTGGCCGTGACAAGCGTTACCCAAACGGCAAACTTGAACATCTGTCGGAAAAAATACCCAGGAAGAAAGAGAAGATTTTTGTCGACTGCAAAATGCCGCACGAGCACCCCCATGGTCGCACGCCGTTCGCATGAGGAGCGAGACCAAAGAGCGTTACTTCACATGTCAATTTATGTTAGCGTTAAATACGTGCTTCCACGCATTTGAGCAATGTACATCCGATTTAACCTTTCTAGGACTTATTTATGATATCATTATTTACTCGGTCCGTTTTTCGGTGCACTGCAGCTAGACAGCGGCCGGAGTACCATCCTCCAGCAAGCCCACATAGTCACGGAGTGTGGTTCGCAGTGAGGCCAGCCTGGCCAGGGAGGCCTGCGCCCTGTGTAAAAAAATGGACCGGGTACGAAGCCAAGTCAGAGGGAGCAGCACATGGTGTCTGTGCGCGAGCACCGCTGAAAAAGGCATAATATACAGCAGAACCAGGGAGGAGGCACGCACTGTTCGCGCCGCGCCGACTTGGCAGCCTCAGAGCCCGTGGGCATGTCATACATGTCAGCAGCAGCCTTAGCAAGCCGTTGCTCCTTGTAAACTTCATGCTGCAATTGCTGAATCCGCTCCTGAAGCTCCGCAGTCGTGAGCGCAATCTGCATCTCGGCCTCGGAGAACGCGGACGTGTCGAGTACACCCGCCGTGCTATACCATAGAGACACACACGTGTAACCCGACACGCACACAGAGACACAGATACAGACAATCACGACCCAAGACGGCGGCAGATGCGCGCGCATGTGTCAGCAAGGTTCGAGGAATTGGGAGGCGTGAACTTTGGTGTGCGGAATAACAACAAAAATAATCACGTACGAGCTACCCGTCGGCCGGGATCGGACAGTGCGATTACGCAGCGGCAGGGGAGGGCCAATGTCCATTCGCGATTTGGGTGCTGAAATCTAGTACCACCACATGCACACGTCGTCAGACAGGCGCCACAACAACACGGCAAACACAACCGCATGCTTTGCCCCAAACGTCGACCGAAGAACGAAGCGGGCAAAGGCACACAACTAACCCGGGGGATCTGACGGCGTGTCGACGGTTTTGATACGGCTTGCGCATCACTCGGGGAGGCAGCTGGCGCCAGCGCCATGCTGCCGCTGGCCGCAGCAGTCATCAAGTCGGCGGATGCCGACAGCTGCTGCGTGGCCTTTGCATGAACCCGGCTTAGCGCCTATGATGAAATGCACGGAGGAAGAAGAAGGATGGTCTGAGCGCCTGCGATGTCGACTCAACGCATGAGCTCCACGGGACACGCCGACCTCCTCGTCCACGGTCTGTTCGCCAAGCTCAGCATATATCCGCAGCCTCTCAAACTGCAAGAAGAGGGAGAGAGGAACACATACGGCACCAAAGCGTGACATGAGAAGGGCCACGTTTGAGGCTAGGTGATAATCAGACGATACGGTCGCGCTGCCGACGCACGCCTGGATCTTGAGTAGGGCGAGCGTCGTGGGGACTCAAGGGGAAGACGAGGAGCTGGCCAGTCGCGTTGAGCGGGTAAAGTTGATAGTGTCGAATAAGCATGGCTAGACGGGGCAAGGCTGGTGCAAGCCCATAGATGTGCCAGCTGGCGACGGCGGTGTTATAAACCAAACGCCAATGTCGCACGCCCTGCGCCGTTTGCACAGACAGGAGCAATGGCGGCCGGCGGCCGGTGCCAATGCGTACGAGATAGCAGCCGGCCATGGCTTCAGCGAGCCGGGCTTCAGCCTGATCGCGAGCTAGAATGCCATGAAACCAACTGTCCAGTGTGCAAGGCGCGCGCGCGAGGTGACTGAATGGCGAGATCGGGGCCGGGAGGGACAAGGGCAAAGTCACACGCACCTTTGGTCTGCAAGTCGGATCGAGTCTGCAAATTTCGAGGGTAAATTCTCAGGCTACCACGCCACATTCAAGATGGCAGATGCAAGCATCAGCATCAGAGCAAAATGTAGGGTGTACAGTGGCTTCAATCGAGGCGGGTGGCGGTTCTCGTACCACAGTTGGTGTGGTGAATGATGCGGGTACTTGCTCAGCCTGGTCCGGGTGAGCAGGCAGCAGGGAGCGACTGGATAGCAAAGGAGCTATTTCCGCCACCTGGGGTGCGTGTCGAAGCCAGTGGCTCCACTGCACAGCAAAAGGTTGGCCTGCGCCAACCGAATCGAGGCTCGCGCGCAACAAAGCTTCGGTGCGCGTATCGTCAGAGAGATATTGGAGCTCATAGAGCAGGCGATTAAAGTGGGTGGTTGCGGATGTGGTCTCGGGCGGCAAGGATACGTGCGCCGCCAAGGCATTAGCGCAAGCCATCGCGGCTGCAGCTTCATCACTGGCTTGTTGCCAGGAGGACGCATGCTGTTTGCAAGGCGTGGCGTGGAATGAGTCTATGGGTGGGCAGGGGCAGGCAAGAGGGGCCATATGGCAAGAACGTACGTTGGCAACGGTGAGCAAGGGGTCGTCCGGTGCATAGCGCGGGGGCTCTGGACCGGCCAAGCCCACCACACCCGAGGAATCTAGGTCCTCGATCGTCGCATAGGGGTCTTCCTGTGCATGGGTTGACACGGTGGCATGAGCAAAGCAGGAGCAGCATGGCTTCGAGCTGGTATGTCAAGGGCAGTGATGGAAGGGCGTGAGGCGCCGCAATCCAAGGAGCTTGGTGTGCAGATGTGACTTACTTCGGGCTCAATCCAAGCTTCGGCGGGCAGCGGCACGGGGGGCAAAGAGCGCCGGTGTGAGGCCGGTGCCTTGGCCGGTGCCCGCTCACGCTTACGCCGCATCCCTCTCCACGTACAACAAGAGGATTGCACTTGAGCAAACTAGTCACCCTACGCTCCACCAACCCTCTGTTTGTCGTCGTGAACCCCCTCGTTTCGGCACGAGAGCTGGCTGAGGAGCCAGTCAGCAGCCCGGCAAAAGAAGCGGACGATGACGATGGCGCGCATCCGCGCAAACAGACTGATGTCGCAACGGTAAAATGTCAGCTTTTGATTGAGTCCAAAAGCAGTCACACTTTTTCCGGTATAAGGCTAGAGGAGAAAACCCGTGTTGATTTTTTTAAAATTTCGCGTATTGAAACCAAAAGCTTGCCGCTGCAGTCAAAGACATAAAATAAGTTCAGCTGGTGTGCATCTGCAAGCTGTGTGAGAGAGAGAGAGAGGAGAGAGAGAGAGAGAAAGAGTCAACAAAAACGAGAGGAGAGAGAGAGAGAGATTTCGAGAGAGAGAGAGAGAGAGTCAACAGGAACGAGAGCGAGAGAGAGAGAGAGAGAGACAAAATTTTCAAGCTCTTTTGTTTGGTTTGTCTTGGACCATTTGCAAATTGCAGCAGGTTTGGATGGCTCGAGCGCATCTGAATTGGGCTCGAGTTTCGAGGTGCCATGGCGCTGCCAATGGCCCTGGTGTCTTGACCATGTTACCTATTGGTGGCTGTTGTTTAACTGGTTGAAGGGTCGTGGCGTCTTGGCTTCAGTTTTTCTTTTTGGTGCATTCGTGCGCCTAGATTCAGATCGCTCAAGACTTTTATCGCAGTGCTCACTGGCTCGCGGACCGCGTCACGCTGGGAGTAGAGACCATCCGGCTCATATTGCTGCCTTGATTCAGCTCTGCCCTCGCTGACTTCCTTTTCTTCAACAGATACCGACGTCATGGTACGTCACAAGTCTCGCTCGTGGGTGCTTGTGGCATTGGCCCAATGGCCCATTAGCCCAACGCGCGTCTGGTCGAAAATCGCAGTGATCAGTGGCGTGCGAAGCTCATGGGCATGTCTTGGGACTGTACCGCTTGGTCGGATCATGCCGCAAATTGATACTGCACAGGCTGCCCGTCGTGCCAACCGCCGCAAGCGCACGACTCGTGCGACCTCGAACGTTTTTGCCATGTTCACTGAGACACAGATCCAAGAGTTCAAGGAGGCCTTCAACATGATTGACAACGACCGCGACGGCTACATTGACGCCGAAGATTTGGCCAAGACTTATGATAGCCTCGGTAGGTTTGGCGAGTGGAGTCGCGGTGTCCAGCCCACCAAGGACCCTGGAGCTCTTGGCCCTAGCTGGTTCACTTTGCCAGTTTCAGCAGAAAGGGGCATGAAACGCGGGCCAAAGAGAATGGGACCAAGTCGTGTTTTTCAAGCCTTGCACGCAGAGGGCAAAAGGCAACAGAAGAGCGAAGGGCATGCTGTAGTTTGATGTTGATCGTATGCCAGCTTCCCCCTCCCATCAAGCGCCGTGCTCGCCCACAAACACGACGAGAGGACTGTCATGTCGATCAAGCAAACCAACAAAGCAAATCCAAACCACATCAGACAAAAGCAAAGCGCCATCTGCTGTGCTCGATCATGTGATGAAGGTCCGCTCACTTTGGTTGTTTGATCCTATGGCTATGCTCTGTAGGCAGTGCCCCGACTCCCGCAGAGCTGGAGCGTATGCTGAGTGATGCCCCAAGCCGCATCAACTTTACCATGTTCTTGACCATTTTTGGTGATCGCATGACGGGCACGGATCCAGAAGACACGATAAAAAATGCATTCATGTGTTTTGATCCCAACAGCTCGGGCAAACTAGACGAGGAGAGGTATGTTGGCTAACAAGATGTCCCAACCCAGCTCTAGCTCGTGCTGATTGATTGTATGTCACGCTGAAAGCGATCCGTCCTCACGTGTGATCCTTGGCACGAGCAGATTGCGGGAGCTGCTCACAACCATGGGCGACCGCTTCACCCAGGAGGAGGTAAGACAGCCAGAGCCGACAGTGATCGTCATTTTGGTATCCAGGCGTGTCGTTGAGGTTCATGTCGTGGGGCGGCTGCACCGTAGGTCGACGAGATGTTCAAGTACGCACCAATTGACGATCAAGGTCGCTTTGACTACGTGGAGTACACGCGCATGATGAAACATGGCAACAAGGAGGAAGAGGCCAACTGAATCGGCACAAATGGAGGGCTGGATACTGCCTGCAGATCTTGACCCTTGGCGCGTGCTGCCAAGCGTTGTCTTTTTTTTTTTCCGGCTGGAAGCATGATTCTTGCGTGTTGAACCTTGTGCTCTGGTGTTAACAATCTCAATGTTGGTGTATCCTCTGATCTGTGGCGCAACTATGCGCGTGTTGGAGGCGTGGCGTAGTGGCGTGCGGTCATGCTTGCTGCGAAAACAATTTCATCTTAGCAGAGATGCCAAACCTGTTGCCCAGACCAGACTGTGGCTGGACTCGTCACGCAAAGGACCATTCACTGGTTTCGCTATTTGTCATCATTCATTCAAGGGATGGAGCGAGCGAGGCGTATTATGGCTAAGGAAGGGAGCAAGAGGGGTTTGTTTGCCCCGAAACTGAAGGGGTACGAGGCCGACTTCGAGTGCTGGAGTCACTCAGTCGTTTCTAAAAAGAGTGCACCACTCGAAACTTGAGTGTGTTCAACAAACGCCTCGTCCCACTCTTTGCGAAAGGAGTCTTGCAGTATGATCCAGCTGATGTGGCGAAATGAGTCGGGCGTGTTCAGACGATGGGTCGTTCGTTTGTTGTTGTTGCCATGCAAGCTTCCTGGTCGACAGGTTCAGCTGCGCCCCTGGGTAACGGGCGGAAAGGGTGGTGTCATGTGCCGCGTACACCAGTATGGCGGGTTGCTTGTTGGTTATGCGCACCGACAGCTCATTAGACTGCGTCTGCCACTCGACGAGGCGCGACTTGACATGGCATGGCACGACATGATATGCATGTATGGATGTATACAGACACGCGCGTGCACACGCACCGTAGCGATTGTGGGAATGACATTGATGACTTTTTGAGGTTTGGCGAAGCAATGCGAGAAAGGCGCTTGTCCCGCTGATTCAGTTGGTCAATCTGAATCGATGTCGTCTGTTCGTTGACATGGTGCATCCTTTGAGCCAGAGCAGGACACGGTATACGGTCTGTTTCTGTGGAAGCGACGACCGAGTGGATCACAGGAAAGGGCGGGACAAAATGGGTCAAGCATTGGGCAAGCGTCCCCCACGCTCAGAACGAGGCGACGGTTCAGGAGGGTTTGAGCTTGTTTATGATTGCGAACGACAGAGAGAAAGAGAGAGAGAGAGAGAGAGAGAGAGAGAAAGAGAGAGAGAGACAGAGAGAGAAAGACAGAGAGAGACAGAGACAGAGAGAGAAGAGACAAGAGAGAATGTGATAAGAGAGGACCTGTGAGCTCGAGCGGCGTGGTGGTCTTTGAGAAAAGTGTACAGAAACGACACGCTTTACCGTCTTGGGTTGCACGCCAAGGTCGGGAGGGGGTACGCTTGGTTGTGGTGGATCACGGCATGACAAACTCACCCCTCCACCAGTGATGTTCTAGAATCAAGATGTGAAGCGCCTTGCTGTTCTTCGAACCAATGTCCCAAGATCCTGCATGCTCTGTCATTGAGTTGGTGCTTTGCAACCCACACGCTGTAAGCACCAAGGCCACTTGTCCTGACACCGCATCGACATACATTAGGGGTAAGTCTCTATGACGTCATACCCAACCATCAACCCTGACTGGCTGGCTGGCCAACTGCCGGTCTGCCTGTCTGCCTGTCTGCCTGTCTGGCTGCATCTAACTGGCTAGCCAACGCTCACAGCTGCAAACGCCCCAAGTCAGTGAGAAAAAGTGTCTGACCAGGTTTTCTGGTCGTTGTAGGCTGCGCCAAGCAATGACTGAGAATCAATCTCGATTCCGCGCTGGATGATGCTAACCCTAAACGATCCATACTTGCGTCTGTCACCCACCCACCAACCGTTGTGCAACCCTGCACCGCACTTCTCCTTGATGCTGGGCGCTTTCGGTTCTTGACCTCGTCTCCCCTGCCTTTGCACGCGACGATGAGCGAATGACCACACCAGCATGGTTCGGTTGACCCCCTCATCCACTCTGCCAGGCCCTATGGGCAGAGAAAGCTTGGCGCTCATGTTCGTGTTTCTCTTCTCGAGAGTTGGTGCAGTCGTTGAGGTCCTCTCGACCTCGTGCAGCTAGTCATTCACCAGACGATGGACCAGACAGATCAACGGCCAGCGACTGATCGTTCCATGGTCCATCACTTGCTCACTTCAAGTGTCCATTCCTTTTCTGCCAGTCAAGAGCCGACTTGATGAGGAAGGGTGTGTTTGCGACAGCCACTCAAAGACGATCCGAATCTGAGACGACACCTTCCCTTCATCCGTCCAGTCGATTCCGTGCTTAAGATTGCCCCGTTACAGGCTCATCCCAACACGGAACGGAACAGCAGCAACCAAGCACGAAAGGCACGACGTGCGCATGGACGCACAAGGCGTGACAAAATCACATGGCAGAGTAGCAGCAGCCACCCCTACCTTCATCTTCATCTACAAACACACAGACGCTCTCGCCACTGGGCCAAGCGTGAGTCTGATTTGAGACGAGCCGAATTGAAGTGAGGTGTTCTGGGTGTCCTGAAACCAAGGTTCAGTCAACTGCTGCAACTGTCTTATTTTGCTCACCCACGAACAACCCTTTGCCACGCAAGTGTATGTGTACGACTCCTTTGTCTTTGTCTTTGTCTCGAGAGAGACAAGAGAGAGAGAGAGAAAGAGAGAGTAAGAGAGAGAGAGAGAGAGAAAGAGAGAGAGAGAGAGAAATGAAGAGAGATACATGAACACACACACAGAGAGACACAAGCAGTTGAGCCTTGACCTCGTCTACTACGCTTGCTCCTCACCATTTTACCGTCAACACGCTTCACTGTGAGCATCGCCGTTTCGCCCGTCGCTTCTGGTCACCTGCTTTAGCCTGGCGGCCTTTCGAGAACGCTGGGGTGATACGGCTTCTTGTGTTTTGCTTGTCATGCGCATATACCACGTTCCTCTCGGCGGGCGGTCCCCAGCTGTTTGCACCTGCCTGTTTGCTTATTGACTCTTCGTTGACACCTTGCACCTGGTTCCGTGTCCGTGACGCTCAGGCTTGAGCCGACCGTAGGTCTTGCCTCAAGCTATACACTCGGCCACACATGCAGACACATCCTATTCTTGGGCTTTGTTGTTCCATTTGGGTGCGTTCTTTCATTCGTTGGGCAGTGTTGAAGCACTTCAGGAATGGCACAGGGGACCGGGTCACCACTGTCGGGTCTCATCAGCAGATGATACTCAAAGAGTGCTCGCCGTCTTTTTCTCGCCGTCTTTGCCTCTGCTTCTGATCAACCTTTTTGCTGATCATTGCGCATCTTCGTCGCATGTTTGCTCTTTTGTGGTGACTTCGAATGGTAGTTGTTCATCTTGCACTTTGTGCCCTTTTGTTCACGCCGTTGAATGAGGCGAGTCAAGCTTGAGCATCTCTGTCAGCACACCACGATTCTCTGTGTTTGTCCCCTCAGACCTTGTCTGCGAATGTTGACACTGCACCAGACAGCACCACTACAACCATGACCTCAGGCACAATGCATTCTTTTTGTGTTGGTGTGCGAGCATCAATGTAGCTTGACGTTGTGTATCCAGTACAAGTGTGCCCGTGTGCACGGCGGTGCCGCCTGCCTATGCGTGCTTGTTGTGCAACCATGGTCAAGCCCGTGTTCGAGTCAAGCCCTTGTTTGGCCTGTCTGGCGTGCAAACTGTGCCGAATCCGATGTCTTGACCAAAAGTTGATTGAGTTTTGTTTCCCGCTTGTTGGATTGACTTGGGAAGCTGGTTATTTTATGTTTGTGGGATCTGTGTGACCATCGCGCGTTTCGCGAGGGCCTGGCTGGTGTGTATCGCAGCTGGCGTTTGCGCGATTCAGCTGTTGGGCCGATTCAGAAACGTTTGTTTATGTTTCTGCCGAGCAGACCGCTTGAGATGCGAGTGTGGTGTTTCTGCCCACGTCGTGTTGTTGTTGGGTTGGTGGAATTGCGGACGTCTTTTTTTTTTTCCTTCTTCTCTTTTGTCTTTGCCAGAGAGAGTGTGTGTGGTGAGTGTGTGGTGAGTGTGTGGTGAGTGAGTGAGTGTGTGTGTGCCAGTTGTGTCATGGCAGAGCTGTAGAGGAGACGGGGCATCAAGTCAAGGGTTACCGGCGGCGGGAGTGCCCTTGCCACTGTCCTCGACCTTTCTGCTTTGTGCGCTGGTGTGCTTCCAGCTTCCATGTAGTGATTTTCTTGGTTTGTCATCTGTGTTGGGATTTTGTGCTTTGGGGTTGTGAAGCATGATGTAAGATTTAGCCGGTTTGGCCTTTGGTTCCCACAAGTTTTTCCCATCTGGTCTTTTGTTGGGGCTCGTGACTGTTGCGCCCATCTCTGCCTTGATTGTATGTCTGATTGTCCCGTTGGGCTGCTGCTGCCATCGAAAGCTCTCGGGTCGAGTTGGCGGCGGGTGAGCCTTGTCCGGGGCTATGGCATCGGCACCTCGCAGTGCCTTTCGTTTGTGATGTTTGGCAAGCACAGACAGTGTCGCTTATCCTTTTTTTTCAAGTGTTCCTTTTATTCTTTCCGTTCTGCCTTTTCCCCCTTTTTTTTGGTTCGGTTCGCCTCTCTGGGGTGCGAACCCACAACCATGCCACCCTACATCGGCTTCCTACATATGAACGCGTGTGGGTGGTCACGATATTGTGGGAATGGGGGGTTGTTTGCCCATGTCTTTTGTTCGTGCCTGAATTGTGTGTGTCCTCTTGCTCTTGAATTTCTTTTGTTTGTGCTGCTGACTGCTGGGTTCCACACCCACACACCACTCAAAAAGCCAGAACAACCACTCTTTTCCTTCTTCTTCCCGAGTCTTGTTTTTCTTGGCCGATGGGCAGTCCTCGTTCGCTCGCGCGCTTTTTTTTTTCTCCTTTTCTCACTCACCTTGCCCATTCTTCTTGTGCTTGGCGCCTCGCATGTCACTCGACTGCTTGTCTCGTGTTCATGCCTTCAGCTGTGGTTTAAGCACACAGCACCGGGCCATAGTTTGGCTGCAAGGTGCATCACGCTATCGTTGTCAGGTGCGTCGTCCACATGCACACATGGCGGACTGCATCTTCCCGCTGCCCCAGGCCGGTGGTCGGTTTCTCAGGCGTATGTTGCATGCAGATACAGGCGCGAACATTCGCAGAGGAACGTGCTCGCTTCGGGCAGCTCAGTCTTGTCGTGAGTGTTGGTTCTTTGCTCCGTCATCATCCTTCCGTGCGTTGCCTGGCTCTGCTGCTGGTGTGATGTTATCAACAATCAGGATATTGTTATTATTTTGCTCGCCCTCTCATGTGAGCCGCTGCCTTGCCTTGTTCTTTAAACTTCCTGCCCTTGGCTAGACTGAACTGAACCGAGCCGTGGCCTGGCCGTTCAGCTTCGCGTGCACCTGGCAATAGGTACGACTGCAGAGTGTTTCTTGGATGGCTGGTTGCCTGTGTGTCTTTCTGTCTCGGCCGTTCCACTACCCCAAGGGAAAAAACAAACTCGCCTTGCCATCTGCATGGAATGTGAGGCCCTTGCATAGACCACGCAAGGTCGTGACTGACTGACGCACTCGCTTGCAGACTTGGTGCCAGTGACGTGACCACAACCAACCCGTTTCTTGAACCCAGGTGAGCAAGACTGTTCCAGCGTCGTGATAGATTGTCCGCTCTGCTCCGAGTGCAAGGACGACCTGAAAAGTCGTCTCTGCGAGACTCATTTTCCATCGCCTGCACAATGCTTGTTCCAGCCGTCATCGTCAGGGGCCTGTGAGGAGCACACCACTCCTCTCCTACCCAAGAACTTTTCTCACTTTTCGCGTAAGTCACCAGGTGATCAGGGTCAAGCTCGGTCGTCCTCGCAACGATTCCGTCGTGCGTGCCTACAACCCTTGCCATACACGCTGCAAGCACCCGACACACCCGACACCACCCGACACAAGTCACGCAAACAGCAGACCCACACACGCGTATGGCTGGGCTTTGGCTTGGCGGCTTGGACCAAGCCGGCCTTGCGTGGTCGATTCTTCGAACTTTCATTCGCTCCACAGCGGGGTGCCCTCGATTTTACCCCCACCTACTTGACGGCATCCCGAAACAACAGCCTAGCATTCCCCCTACTCCTCACATTCTCCGCTACATCACGAGCGGTTTCTTGGTCCTCTTGGAACTTTATTCCAACCAACTGGGCTGAGTCACCAAGCACAAAACACAACACAAAACCCCTCAGAATTCCCACAACACTGGCCATGTCCGACGCATACCCCCCGGACACATACCACCGGTGCGCGAGCGAGCACATGTTTTTGGACTGGTCGTGCTCCAGGACTTCACTCTCTTTGCGTCTGGCTCCAACACCTTGTCCTTCCTCGCCAACTTCCTTGAGCCTGTGTGTGTTTCGGTTGGATTGATCTTGGCATTTTGGATGTGTTTGCGCTTTTTTCCTCTTCGAGCTGGTCTGGTCACCGCCTCGGTTGCAGCATCTCGCACACATCACGTCATTGCTGTTCCTGCTCCTGCTACCTCCACCCCCTGCCTGTGTGGACGAATCACCCCTCGGTCGTGGTCGTGATTGTGGAGGGCATGTTCAATGCATCGTCCCTCTACCCCCTTTTTTTCCTCTCTCCTCTCTCTTTTTTTTTTTTTTGTTTGTCATCAGCCTTTTCACGTTTTAGCGGCAGCTGCATCCTCTCTTATCGTGCTTGCGTGCGTGCTTGCTTATTTTATTGGATGGTTTTGCAAACGACGACCGAGTGGACCACGCACGTATCGACGTTGTGATGAGGGGGGGGGGGGTGTGGCGATACAAGGCTAAAAGTTGGGGACGGCCAGGTCATATCTGTCCTCTCTCACCCCCTTTTTTCTTCCGACTTGTGCTTTCCTTTGATCTTTGGCCGCTGCGACGCTCGACTCCACCCTCTTCTTCCTCCACATCACAACCACCACCACCGCTGCCTGCCGCTTTATTCTGCCATGGTCTTTTTTTTTTTTTTTTTGACTCTTCTTGTTGTTTCCTATTTTCGAAAGCGTGAACATACGACAAGTCTTTACCCCCACCGATGGGTCCGTCCGACTTGCCCCATCGTGCACACACACACACACATACACACGATCTGGCGTTTGCAGTTGGATGGAGAGTGCGTGCAGTTGTGTCTGCCAGTTCGTGCGTGACCTGCTTTTGTCAAACAGCATCTGTGTCACGCTGTCCGAGTTCCACCTCCCAGCCACATGCCGCTGCCATCATCGCAACACAACACCCCAGTCTCTTTCCACCGACAACAAAGCTGAAACAACACCAGTCATCCCACGACGCCCCCCACTGTTGTTTCCTTTTCTTTACCCTTTTTTCCATCACCATCATCATCATCATCAGCACTACCACCTCCTGCCTTCTTCCTCCTAAGGGCTGATTGCCACCCGGAAGAGATTCTTGAGACTCTCACACGACGTCCGACCCCCAACTTGACTGGCCCGAGCAGTTTCCCCTCCCTCGCATTCTCCCCGCGCGCTCATCTCCTCGCACGCGCTTCTGGCGACCATTCAAGCACATTTGGCCCCGACAGTCTGTAGTCTCTTCGGCTCTTGCTTGTCTCGTCATCACTGCATGCGGGGGCCAAGATTCATCCACCAAATTTCGTCCACAGCCTGCACCAGGTTCCGTGGCAGGTGACTCTCGTGCGTGCTCGAACTAGCCCATTCATTCCCCTTGAGCTCAACCCGGGTCCTCGAGCTTTTGATACGCAGAGCGCAGTTTTGCATGGTTCTTCCGTTCCCAGCCTGGCTCGCATGCTCTCGCCTGTCTGCATTTGAATGCTTTCCATGTCAAACGGTGACTTTCAAGCTGGAAACCCTCGCTCCACCACTACTTTGCTTCGTTGTGGCTTCAGACCCCGACCACTTGTGGTATCCGCTCCATGGTCGCATGTACGTTCAGCCGCAACACGGGGTGACGTTGCAGCCTCGTCTTGAGCCTCACCTTCCCCCTCTCTTCTGCTTTGCGCTGTTGCGCTTCATCTATCCGCTGACCCAACTCATTCCCTTTCCTGTTCCGGCGGCTGCTTCTCTTGCTGGTGTTGTGCTGGTCTTTCTTCCTGACCGTAGCCTTGCTACATCAGCCTCAGCCTAGACGTCTGCAGTTGCTCCGCAAGCCGTGGCCCGGCCTGGCCATAGGCGCAGCCATCGTCGCATTTTGAGGGCCCGCCCGCCCCATTTCCCCCAGTGTCTTGCAACCGCATTAGGCTGTATAGCATCGCGCCCCGAGCTTTTTGATTCGCTTCGTTTCGCGGCGTGGAGCCAGATTTCCCTCTGCCCGACGCACTCTGCCTTTGGCATTCTTATACATCTCTTTGCGCTTGCTTCCTCGAGATCGCCATGCACGATTCGGCTCTCCGCTGAGGTCTTCACACCCAACGTATCGGATCGCAGGAGATCACCGCAAGTGCCTTCTCTCCGCTCGCCCCCGCATCTCCGCCATTGCAATCGCGCCACGTCCTCGTGAGCACAGTTGTCCCATCATCAACCACCCGACATGACAGCTCCTTGGGTGTGTGAACGCTGCGGAAGCTCCTTTGGCAGGAGACATCACTATACCCGTCACCTGCTCAGCCACGAACAGTCCACCGAGCGCCGCTTTTCGTGTTGCATTGCAAGTTGTCCTCGCCGCTTTTATCGCAGCGACCATCTGCGACATCACCTCAAGAATCGGCACAAGATTATCCACGATGACGACCTCAATCGCTACATGGCTCGCTGTGATACTTGGCACCCCCTGGAAGGGCTCGAAACATCAAGCAGTGCCGGAAGCGACCAGCCACGCAGTTCGGCGTTGCTTTCATCTCCAACAGCCGCTCAAGCGCCCGCGGCGCCGTCAGCTTTCCCAGTAGCCGCTGTTCAGAGCGCTCTTTCCACATCACAACAGTCTTCGCTCCCAGCATATCAGCAGACAGGCCTACCCCAGCAAGCCAGTCTCGCCCTGTCTCGCATTCCCAATCTGCCCGCCCACTCCGAGGCCACCGAGACAGCTGCGCTCCTGCAAGCTCTTATGCATCATATTCCGCCGGGCACGTCCATTGAAATGGCCCTGGCTGCATTTGCAGCCAACGCTACCAACAACAGCAACGACGCAACATCCGTAAACTTGGCCTCCCCAGGCACCTTTCCTCATCCGCAGACCGGTCCAGGGTACATCTCTGCAGATGATGCTCAGGCCTACCTTGCCACAGCAACGCCAAACTCCATGGCCAAGCTGGCTATGGCCCAGTCAGCCCCGTTGTCTGCAGCCAACACCGCCATCACGGGGCGGCTTGAAGGCAGTTTTCCCTCAGGCACCCCCAGCTCCATCAACCCCGCGTCCAGTTCGTGGGGACCAGCCGGCTTTTCAGACGCGCTGACAGGCATGCCAGCTGCTAAACGCCCCCACCTGGTAACGCAAGCCAGTGCTGGGTTGCCTCAAGCTTTCGATGCCCATTCATCTGGATTCGCATCGTCGGGCCTCAACTCAGTGCTGGGTGGGAGCGCACTCTCGCAGCATGCCAGCCTCGGTGCCTCCATAAACCGCACTGGTGGTGGACTCGTCACCGGTGTTCCTACGTCGCTCGAGGAAACCCTACCCGTTAGCAATGCTCAACGATCACTCCTATCCCACAACTTTGTCAATATGCATGCCAGCCAACTCGGCGGGACGGGTCTGGGGGCGGTGGGTTACAGTCTTCAACCTACCCCGCACGCAAGCCAGGCTTCCCTACAGGACTATCTTGCAATGAGTACTCAGAGGGCTGGGACATCGACGGGCGACCCCAACATGCTCCAATCCGTTGCATATTTGATGCACACCTCACGCGCAGCTGATGGCACTCATCTGCCTTCGGCGCTTGAGCCTGGCCCCCCCGGGGCCACTCCGAGTAGTGTCTTTTCGAGGCACGCCTCGCCGCATGCCATGGGTGCCGGTCCTTTGGGAGGGCATCCATCCTTGGGCCCCGGGCGAGAGCCAGGTCTTGGCCTCGCCGGTGCAAGTGGGACTGGGGTCAGCCCTTTAGGCTCACACCTGAGAGGTGGAGGTCTCGCAGCGGGGCAGCCACCTTTATCGTGGGCTCCAACCTCGCGAGGCGGTGCGGTCGGTGCCCAGCTCCCCTCATCTACGGCCGACTACTCGGCCGTTGTAGCCGCCATGGCGTCGGCGCCACGCGCCACCACTCAAGTTGGCACCAACCCTCGCTAGCGTGTATGCTGGCGTGACCACGCCTGCGTGTCGACCCTCTTTACATGCAGGCTCGATGTTTGTTGGCACCTGAGGCTGCCCTCCATGTTTCTTTTTTTTTTTTTTTTTTTTTTTTTTGTGTTTTCCTGACGTTTTGCCTTCTTGATCTCGTTCAGAGTTGCTTTTGCTATTAATTGCTGTGGAAGCATCTGTCATTGCAGTCCAGTTTAGATTGTGGAAGGAGTTTCCATTTGGATGCGTGCATGTCCACTCTTGCGTTGCATCGCCTTCGTGCAGCCAGGGCTGCGCAAGAGGCGGTTTGTGTGCGACTGCCATTGTTCAATATATCCTTCTCTGTGCCAAAGTTGGCCTTTGTTGCCCTGCACGTCATGTTCTTTAGTGATGTTCGCTCTGCCCGCGGTGCCGCCTTTGTTCGTCATGAATGCAATAATTCCTTTCGAGCCGGCTCCCATTCCAACCGTGAGGTGCAGACCTTTTGGAAGCGGCCCGGCATGGAGCGAATCTACGCGCTTTCATTGCGCGTTTTGCCGATGTGGGTGCATGGGTCTTTTGCCTCGGCTCCCTAGTAGTAATAATTAATCCGACACCAACAAGACATGCTTGTTTGTTCATCAATGCTCCTTCATCTCGTCGTTCGCACCGACCAAGTCGGAATCACTCGGACCAGTCCACACATTTTGTTCGCACTACATCAACAGTCACATCCACGACATCTACTCCTGTCGATGGTGTAGGCATGGCCGTGTTCAAAAGTACAGCTGCTGCATTTACCACCAATAGACTGTAAAATACTTTTACTCAACACCCATATTCACAAGCTAACTCTTGAAACATTATTGATGCTACAATTTCTGCCAATACTTCCGCATCAACTACCACACGCATCACCACAACAAGAACGCGCGAATCATTGGGGTCAGTCATTTGGCAGCTGGATCTTTGCTGTTGAGCGCCAGTGGTGAGGAAATTGGCATCGTCAGGGCGAAGCGGGGCTGAATCAGTGTACAGCACCCTGGTGTACATTGGGGTGCCCTTGTCGTTTGAGAGGACCTCCGTCACAAGGCCCCCGACGGTGATCAGTCCAGCTCGTGCGCGCTAACATCAAGTCTTTGTTTTTGTTGTTTTTGAATGTCTGGTAGAGCACCATGTCCACACGAGCTCCTCCCCCTAGCGAGGCGCCGCCAGAGCGCGGTAAGACTGATTGCCCTCGCGGCGTGAGGCTCACGCACCGCAATTTCGCCTTGTTTTGCTTTTCTTTCTGCTTTTCTTTCCCACTGTTTTTTTGCTTTTTTCTTTTGAAGCTCGTCGTTGCCTGAGCTTCCAACTTGTACCTGTCAGAAACCTCGCTCGCGTTTGCGCCCCCTCCCTGATGGCAGCTTGATATAGCAGACCTCTCGACACGTCTCTTTGAAGCTGATTTCATCTGTGTCCTCACTCCTGATCTTCACAGGCTCCTTTCGTCGGCCGGCCGCTCCCATCGAGAACGCACCAGCGCGGCCAGAATCTGCGAGCAAGCCGGCCGCTCTCCTCGAGCGAGCCGCTACTTTACCAGCAGACCTTGACTATGTCGAACTACGTACTGCCTCCCTCTCAGAGGTAGAGGAAGAGAGTGAGGGCGAAGAGGACAGCGGTGATCTTCGCGAAGATGTCCAGGACGTGCTCTTTAGCATGGTTAATATTCACGCCGAAGAACGTGATGATGGTCCGGACGACGACGAAAGCGACGACGAGTCGACCATATCCGATTATATCGACATCGAGGATGAGAATCAAAATGGTACGTCTGTTTGTGGTTCTGTCGTGGCGTCATGACAGGAACGCTCACATGCCTCGGCTTTCTCTGCTACCCAATTCTTCGGGTCACATGATGCTTCCTCACCTTGCCCCATCTCTTTCAGCGCTCGAGTCACGTGTTGTTGACATGGATGAGGCCGCGCCGGTGCTCACCCGCAGCCTTTCGACAAGCGTTAAGGCGGGCAAGCTAAGTGCCGCCCGCGCCGTCGGCGCTGCTCGTTGGCTTGATGAGGGCGTAAGTTGTTCCCTCTCCCAAGGCGTGTGCGCCTCGCAGTTCTTTCCCTGCCACAGTTCCTGCTA
Source organism: Monosiga brevicollis MX1 (assembly GCF_000002865.3). Classification (NCBI taxonomy): domain Eukaryota; class Choanoflagellata; order Craspedida; family Salpingoecidae; genus Monosiga; species Monosiga brevicollis. The sequence goes on along the minus strand of NW_001865040.1, from coordinate 1,528,964 downwards.
GATTCTCGTTCACGTTCATCTGCATACAATCCACAATAGATTCGTCGCTTGATCGAAGCCATGAAACGTTACGGGACGCCGGGGACCACCGGCCCTTGCATCAGCTTTGGGCAGCTCCGCCTGCGTGCCGGCAAGCAGTTCTACGAGCGTTCTTTGGCTGGGTGCCTGGACATTGCCCGGGCGCGCGGTGTCGTACAATACGAGGGTGCACGCTTGATTCCAGGCCACTCGGACACAGTCATCTTGACCCTGGTCAAAGACACCCTTGACGATGCCACACCAGATACATGTACGTGATTGGTCCTCCTACTTCATCGCACGCGACCGTCAAGGATCTGCATCGAGCTAGCTTGTCTAGTATCACCTTCTGTTACTGGCAATGTTGATACATGACACCCTTGTTTGCTGGCCTGCGTGCAATACCCTATTGGCAGACACGTACGGTCAAATTCGCAGCTGCTCAATCCGTCGTGCCTACCAGCCGGATGTTCCAGCGTCTGGCAAGTCCCATCATGTGGTCTGGTTTTTGCCGGACCAGCGGGCCTTTGAAGCTTGGCATCGTCCAACATTCAAATATGACTGACCCCGATTCCTTGATGTGGTTGATGTCTAGGTGCCAAGGGGGCCTTGCAACGCAGCCAGTCGCAACCCACGGGATCTGTGGATGACGATCTCCTTGCCAGCCTTGACCAGGCTGAGGCAGCCCTGCAAACCCTCTCTAGCCCTTCCCACCGCGCTCGTGCACCGCGTCGGCCACCCTCGTCCCGTCGTCCACTGGTCACAGTTTCCAGTGTGGCTGATCCCGAGGCCGAGGTTGATGAGTCGGATGCTGTTGAGGATGTGATGGCTTCCTTGGTTGCCACAGCCGAGACCAGCGCACCAGCGCTGGACGCCGATGGCGCCAGCATGACTGTCATGGAGCGCGCTCGGATGCTACCGGAATCAGAGCCGGCTTTATCCAAACCCCTTGCCGCCGCCGTGGCAGAGGGAGCTCTGAACTCGCACCGTGCTCTTTTAGCCACACAATACATGGATCGAGAGGTATGTTTACCGTCACTCTCCCCTCTTCTCGTCGACATCTGAGCCGACAAGCCTGCTGCCCTCACAGTCTATCCCCGTTGTCATTGTCCTGCATCCCCGGTTCCTGGGTGGCTGGCTGGTATTTGACGAAATCTTTTAGCTTCGCAAACTGATTGCGCTCATCCAAAAACGGGGCAAGGCTCACGGTGGCAGCGAGTGGACCATTCGCTTTGGGCAGCTGCAAACAGCGGCTATGAACGTCTTTGGAATCTCAGTGCGTCTGAACCCCTCATTGTTGTGCTCGGCTGCTGCTTGACGCACCAGCACATGGCTGATGGCACGTGTAATCTGATACGTGTATGTGTGTGTGTGTGTGTGTGTGTGTGTGTGTGTGTGTGTGTGTGTGTGTGTGTGTGTGTGTGTGTGTGTGTGTGTGTGTGTGCGCGCGCATGTGTGACTGTGTTATATAGCAACTGATTGGTCTGCTGAAGACGGCCCGCACGCGCCATATTGTCGCGTATCATGCGGACGCCTTAGTCAAAGGTGCCAGCGATGACGTCGAAATCACTCTAAAGCAGACTAGCCTTCCGGACAGCAGCACAGAGACATGTGCGTCCTTGCCTCGGCTGGTTGCTGGCTTGCTTTTGGGGATTTCAAAGTCTACCTTTCTTGGTCTGATGGCAGTGCCCATTTCGTATCAATTTTGCCGGCTGAAATGTCATTTATAGATACGTTTCAGCAACTGCGTCAAGCGTCTCTGCGACGTCCAAGGCGCAGTGTCTCTTCTGCATGGGCATCCTCGTTTCGCACCTCTGTCCGCGGTCGCACCAATTCACGTGCAGGTACGCCTTTTGGATGCTCAGACTTGTAAGGATGCGCGATAAACTAGGGGACTGTGTGTGTGTGTGTGTGTGTGTGTGTGTGTGTGTGTGTGTGTGTGATGAAAAGGCCTTTGTCACATGCTGACCTGTGGGCTGATGGGGGCAACCTACAGTGTATGATGAAACGCTGGCACGAAAGCTCCAAGAGCTCGAGGCCGAACGACAACGCGCCGACGTTGCACGCGCCGACGCCCAGACGAGAATTCGGGATCTTGAGGATGAGCTCATCGTCATGAAGACTGAGGTTGAGACATTGCAGAACGAGCTCGAAGAGCAAGCTGAAACCCTGGGCAGTCGCATCGAGACTCTGACGGACGAGCTTGAGATGGAGCGCACGGCTCGCCAAGAGTACAAAGTCTCTCTGGAGTCTGAGCGCATTCTTCATCAGCACCAGACAGAGGAGCTCAAGCGTCGTGTGGCTGAGTTGGAGGCTGTCCAGGACAGCAACGTGGATCTCAAGGAGCATGAGCGTCTCATTCAAACCATCCAAGCCGAATTGCGCACACAGGTGGAGCAGCGCCAAGCCTTGGAAGTGGAGATGGCAAAGATGAAAACCGGGTATGAGGCCAAGCTGGAGACAAATCGCCGCGTCTTGGAGCAGGAACTGCGCGTGCAAATTGAAGCCGACGTGCAGCAGCAGACAAAGGAGATGGTGCGTGCTAGTGTTCGCCGCCAGCTGCCTGCCAAACCACAGCCTACGCCAGCCGCGCCGGCTGAAAAGGCGACGGTGGCTCCACCTGCTGCGCAAACGCGAGGGCCAACGCCAGTCGCCGCACCCACCGTCACTACTGCCGCGCCCGCGCCCACGCCCGCGCCAGCCACATCAACCGCTGCCTCAAGCAGTATGGCGGATCGTTTTGCACTTCTGCGCCAAAAAGCGGCTCGCCTTCAGCAACAGACAGCAGCCACTAAGGCTCAACAAGAAATGCTGCCTGCCACCGAGGACGAGACTGTGGAAGCCGTGGCAGACGTTGTGGCCAATCTCAAGGCGCAGGAGGCACGGGGTTTGAGTAACACTTCTAGCCTGGGGCAATCAGTGCGTCGAGGCCAGTTCCCAGCCAAGCGCGCCCAGGCTGCCACCCAATTTGTCGACAACGAGGTGAGCATGCTTGTGTCGACAGAGCGGGCCAACTACGCTTGGGTAACAAAAGCAAAAGGGAGTTTGCCTGAGCCAGAACAGGGCAAGAAGGTTTGATCTCGCTTCCTCACCTACCACAAACCCCGTGTGTCCTTGGGCCCCAGCTGCGCAAGCTGATCAATGCCATCAAGACGCACGGCGCCGAAACTGGCGGTCAATTCAAGGTTACTTTCGGACATCTCAATGCCAAAGCCGGCAGCGACTTTCAGGCAAGCGACACCATGATGTCGGGCAAGGCTTGTGATCTTGTGCCTGTGTCTGTGCAGCCACTGTGGGACATATGCCAATTGCCGATTTAGTTGTATCGTCATCTGATTCTCGCTTTATTTTTTGGTTTCGCTTTTGTTATTTTAAATAGGTGCTGACCGGAACTCTTCGGAGTGCAAAGAAGCAAAAGGTGTGTCGCGTGATCGTGGGCTGTTGGCTTCTTTCAAGCAGCCTGCAACACCGCATCACTAATCTTTGCTGGGGTTGGCCATAGATCGTTGGCTACGAGGCAGAAATGGTCTTGGCAGGGATCCATGATCGCATGGAGATCACTTTGTTGAGCGACAACATTGCCACCAACGACCTTGATCGCTGTACGTCGCAGTGTGCTCTTCCGAGTGCCCCTTGCAGCTGGTCAGACCTGAATGATCTTTTTGTTTGATCTCTTGCCTCCTCTTCTTCCGCCCAGATACATACGAGGATATCAAAGAGTGTGCTGCCGAGTCACGGGTGCAAGAAACTGTCGAGAAAGCTCGGGCCAAGAGCATTCGTCGCTCACAGCAACGCCAGTCTTCAGCCTCGGGCACTGGAGCTCGATCTTCTCCGTTGGGTCAGGGACGCGGTCTGAGTGCAGGCGCATCACGACTTTCCGTGCGCGTTCCCAGTGTGCGCCGGTCAGTCTATGGCGCAAAGAGCGCGGGGGTCGGGGCTGGCTCAACAGTCATGCCTGCAGCCGATTCGACGCCCATTGAAGCCTCAGAAGAGGCTGTCGCAGACGTGATGGCCAGTTTGGCGTCGTTGCACCGGCGGGACGAGCGCCGCAAAAGTCGCCAGCAAGGCCCCGCGTTGTCTGGTCAGTGTGGGCGTGTCCATTGGCTTGGGATTGAAACATCCAGTTCTTCTTTGGCACTGCACTCGAATCTCATTGCGCTATGCTGATCTTTCTATCTATGCAAATGTGTGTGATGGATGATGTTTAGCTGTCAATGAGAATGAAGCATCTGAGGTGCCCGATACATCGTCTGTAATGAGCCGTCAGCTTCGTGCTTCTGTTCGGCGCGGTGAACTGTCGGAGAAGCGAGCCATGCAAGCGACGCGCTGGGTTGACAAGGAGGTTTGTTGTTGTTGTGCCAGCAACTGCGTGCGTGTAGCAACTCAGCTCGATGGGTATTCATCATTCTGTTTGCGATCCATCTGCAGATTCGAAAAGTCATCAAAGCCATCCAAACGCATGGCACACCGGGGCCCAACGGCCTGCACGAGGTGGCATTCGGCAAATTGTTTGGCGAGACGCAGAATGAGTTTGAGGTGTGTTGCTTCACAATTCAAGTGTCCTTGCATTTGTTTTCAGGGCTTTGATATCGTTGCGTGTTTCGTTTCTACCCTCTGTTGCCAAAGGCGAGGGGCCGTTGAGGGATTCATTTGCTCACTTCCACGGGGCATTTTCGCTTTTAGGCGCTGACTGGCACGCTACGCACAGCCAAAAAGAAGCAAGTGGTGGCATTTGATTCAGAAATGCTGTTTCAGGGCCAGCATGACCATATCATGATCAAGCTTCTCAAAACTTCGATTCCTGATTCCGACCTCAACAGCTGTCAGTCATAGCCGCCCGATCGTGCCTTGGTTGTAGAGCACGCTTGGAAGCTGTTTTTTTTTTTTTTTGCGCACATGGAGCTGGCAGGTCGCTTACGCCCTCCCCCACTTTTTCTCTGAACAATTTGTTTTTATGATCACGCAGATACCTATCGCGAAGTCTCGTTAACAGCCAGCAAGCGCAAGCTGGGCAAGAGCTTTGGCTCGGCCAGTCTACAAAGTATGATTGAGTCTCAATGATTCTGGCGTGGCTTGAGCCTCGCAGTTCGTGCCACTTGAAAGTTTGTCCAAGCTCACCTCACGTGAACTATTGCCGTTTTATGCACACCATTTGTAGCGTCCAACAGCAAGTGCCATGTTTGTGGCAAAACTGTGTACCCAATGGAGTTTGTGGGTGCATCAGACAAGGCATTTCACAAAAACTGCTTTCGGTGCACCGTTTGCAAGACCATGTTGCGCACCTCGGACTACGCCACTGTCAATGATCAATTCTACTGCAAAACTCACTACGAGGCCGCCTTCAAGGCCACGGGCGGTAGCTACGCCTTTTAAGTGACTTCAAATCCGCCACTGCAAGAATGAGCTAGAAGCAAACCAAAAGCTGAGTCACCTGCAAGTGTGCATGCAGTCTCTGGATCGGAGAATCCATTTCGTGTCGTGTTGTTGGAAATTGATGTTTGCTCGTCCCAACCAAGTCGAAGCTGTTCGTCACGACCCCGCCAACTTTCAATGACGAGTGGGAGGCGCAGACCCCATGATAATCAGAATTTGATGACAATTTGCGTTCACACACAACACACACACACACACATACAACACACACACACACACACACACACACAACACAACACACACACACACACACACACACACACAACGTGGTCTCGGTCTCAATTTGTTCGCATACGTCAAAAGGGCTTTGCATTTGGCAGAGGGGTTGAGGTTCAGGTGTTGGCGTCGCTCGGCTCCTTGCGCTCTTGTGTCTGACGCATGGTCTCGGAGGGGCCTTTTTGATCCAGTTTGCAGTGCATAGTTTGACAGCCAGAGTAATTCCGGCGACATCTTCGCCAGAGGGGTGCCGGGTTCACGTGAAAACCCACCTTTGAACTGCGGACCTGACACATCCATACTTGCGCTGCCATGGCCGACGACGAGGTGGTATCAGCGTCGGCGGGCCCGGCACCTGTGCCGGTGCCGGCCAAGGCTGCCAGCGTGAGCCAGTCGGCCCCATCCAGCAACAAGAAGAAAAACAAGAAGAAGAAAGACAAGAAGAAGACGAGTGCTCCCGTGACAGCACAGGTCTGACTCATGGCCAATTCCGATTCAAGCGTCAACTTTCGCAAGAGATTCTCTCACGAGCGGCTGGCCCTCATCTTTGCTGTGGACATTTGGGGGGCGTCAATAGGCAAGCAACGTTCAGGACACTTTGCCAACAACAACCGAGTTGCCTGCCGAGTCATTTGAGGCTTGTTTGCAATGGTGCATCGAGCAAGTTGAATGTGGCTACAAACTGCAAAAGGGTATGTGGAGGGTATTACGGCCAGTCTGCTCGCACTTGAGGCCGTCGCTGGGATGGAGATGACTGTGTCTTGCCCGCGGTCTTTGTGGTGTGGGTATTCTGGCCACGCGGATAGGTATCCGCCCGGATACTGCTTTGGCCGTCCTGCGCTCTGAGAGTGCATCGAAAGTTCGTTCCGGCCAATTCTATCCATGCCGACTCATGTGCCGTTGTCTTCTTGCGTGAGGAAGGGTGTCATGGTGTTTTGATGCTTGAGACTGGAGGATGCGATACCTCAAGGCTATTGTTTTCACCCTGGTTGACAGGTAAAGAAAGTTGGGATGATGAAAACCGCCTTTGGCGATTATCGTCGTCTCATGCGCACACTTGGTCGACCCAAAGCACCGGGGGGTAAGCCCATGTTCGCGTTCTGCTCCTAGCCAATGGCCATTGGCTTTCATTTTGCCATTGCCGTCTGTGGGTGGGTTAAGAGTGTATTTGTGTGCTGGCCCCGTATGCATGTCTGATCGGCCTGCCTGTTGTTTTTGCCCATCCCACCATTGCGGGTGTCAGTCCGTGATATTCAGGTGACCAAGACATCCCGTAAAACGCGCACCTCCGATGCTGCTGTCTTTTATCGGTGCGGGGAATAAACGGACGTTGGCTCTGTCGTAGCTCTTGTTGGTTTCAAGGTTGTTGTCTGCTCATGCTAATGGATGCTCGTGGGGGGCCATGTTTGCCGCATTAATGGGTTGACAGTTTGTCTTCGGCAAAGTCCAACCCTGTTGATCGACAGGCTGCGCTGGCACGGCGTCAGGCTGCGCGGCGCGAGCTCAAGGGCGAGGCGGACCGCCCCAGTATCAAAGAACCTGCACAGCCGAGTGTTCTGAAGCGTGCGGACCCAGCGTGGCAACATGAGTTTCGTAGCTCACCTGTGCAGCCTTTTAGTTTTGGCTTTGGGGGCGGGGCTCCCGCGGCCCATGGCTCGAATAAGGCGGGCAACGTTTCAGCTGGGGCAGTGGAGAATGCGGCCGACATAGAGTCACATACTTCATCTAGTGCCACTCCTGGCAAGTCCCTGGCCAGCCTATTTAGCCGACAGCTGACCCTTCGCACCCCACCTAGTGCTGCTCCGGCAACAGCCCAGGAAGATGCTGTGACCTCGGCTCCAGTCACGACCTTCTCGTTCAATTTTGGAAACTGAGACAAATTGCATCATCTTTTCATGCCTGCATGGGATTCACCGGCCCGAGAACGGCCTGGAGCGAGCTTAGCGGTCGTCTACGTGTAATGTCTAAGCTTGATGTGATCTGGTTCATTCCCTTTAAGCATTCCATGATGGGGTTCGCAGGGCAGATGATTCAATGAGCAACCTCATCTCGAGGCATGCAAGCATCCACGTCGACAAGAAAGGTTTCAATCAATTTTCATGGCATGAACGCAGACACACAGGGCATGCCATGGACAGCAGCGAGGTTGGCCCAGAGGACAACCAAGCAAACAAACGAAAAACCAGTAAGTCCGGATCGCAAAACACACCACGAAAAAGGCAAGCGGGCTGAGCTCAGCCGACAGGACAGGCCCGGGACACAGGTGGTAGAAGAGCAAAAGCATAACGGAAAACAAACAAAAACTATCTGCACTCTCTGTGACAAACACAAACACAAACACACACCCACATGGACGCGCGCACACACGTACACGTACACACACACACACACACACACACACACACACACACAAACAAAAAACCCAAGGCCAGGCCAGGCAGGGATAGGGCAGGGCACTGCACATCCAGCCAATGGCGGCTAAGCGGACGCTCGGTCCCTGCGGATGAAAGACCGTAGGCACCCGTCTCAGCGGCCAGGCCAATGAAGCACCGACATAACAGACACGAGCAGGTTGACACGCGAAAAACAAACATATACACAGGCTCACACGCACACGCACACAAGAAGAAGGAGCATGTTCGTGTCGCTGGTTGGGCACTTGGGAATCGGAGTCACAATCAGGAGCTCAGGCCGCGTTTACATGGCACAGCCGTCAAACCAAGGGTGTGTCAGAGCCTGACGGGCAGAGATGCGCTGCGAAGGCTCGTAGCGCAACATCTTTTGAAGCAGGTCCAGGCCCATGGCATCAAGGCCAGGGATGAGACTGGCCAGACCTTCACCACTCCATCGAGGAAAGCAATCCTTGTAGTCCGGAAGCTGGGAGACACCAGGCCAAGTCTGCTCGGTGGGGGTGCCGAGGACACGGAAAATACGGAAGAGCTCGTCGATCTCAGAGTCACCGGGGAAGAGGGGGCGGCGAGTGACCATCTCCGCGAAGATGCAGCCGATGGACCACATATCGACAGGGCAAGCGTACTGGCGCTGGCCGAGCAAGATTTCGGGAGCACGGTACCAAAGGGTCACGACCTCGTGGGTGTAGGCACGGATGGGAATGCCAAAGGCACGAGCCAAGCCAAAATCGGCCAGCTTAATGAAGCCCTCGCGGTTGATGAGCAGATTCTGGGGCTTGAGGTCACGGTGCAGAATGCGGCGAGCATGGCAAAAGTCGATGCCCTTGAGGAGCTGAAGCATGTAGGACTTGATGAGCTCCATGGAAAGGCCGTTGCGCTGCGAGTCGATGTGCTTCTTCAAGTCTTGGTCCAAGAACTCAAAGACAAGGTAGAGTTTGTTCTCAGAGTGAATCACCTCCATCAGGCTGCCGAGAGCGTTGAAAAGACGGGGGCGAGGGGGAAGGGGTTTTTGAGCGGCTCGGGCAAATCGTGGTGCGCTCGGCTGCGTTGCTGGGTACAACATACCTGACAACGTTGGGGTGGCTGAGCTCCTTGAGGAGGGAAATCTCGCGGATGGCGGTGCTAGGCACGCCCTCTTCCTCGGCCTCGAGCTTGATTTTCTTGAGTGCCACGAGGTTGCCGGTTGCCTTGACCTTGGCCTTGTAGACGGTACCGTAGGTACCCTCGCCAATCTTCTCAATCTTCAAATACTTCTCCATGATGTCTAGCGCAAGGAGGCACAAGACGAATGTCCACCAGCTGATGAGATACCTGCTTGAGAAGACTGTGCCTGGGCTGCTAAGACATGGACTCACCGGTAAACGGGCCAAGCCTGCTATTTGATTCGCCGCCCAGAGAGGCAGAAAGACAAGTGAGGTTGCAGCATACGACTGTCTTGACAAGGGACGATGTAGCCTGAGAACTTACGGTTCGTTGCAATTCAACTTGTCACCGACGACTAAGGAAAAAGAGCCCAAACACTCGAGCAAAAATGACGGTCGTGAAAATGAGCTCGCGGCTCACCAGTGCGATGCAGAGAGAGAGAGAGTGTGTGTGTGTGTGAGAGAGAGAGAGAGTTCGAAAGAGAGAGAGAGAGAGAGAGAGGGTTTGAGAGAGAGATTGAGAGAAGAGAGAGAGAGAGAGAGAGAGAGAGTTTCGAGAGAGAGACTACAACGTGCAACGTTATGACCGTTGAAAAATATTCAAATTGTCGGTTGATTGGCGGGAAAAGTTGAAATTGAATATGGGCTATTATTTGGGGCGCATAAATCATGATCCAGCACATACACGATTAAGTTGGTTCCGTCGCGACCTTTATCTGACATTTATGCCGCCGCAGGAAACACACAGCTCAGGATGGCGACGGACCGCATCAGTCAGATGCAGTCGATGCTGCACGACCTGGCCAAGCATGCCTACGATGCGGTTGGTGTGCTGCACACTGAGAGCAGAAGCACGGATGCGCGTCGGCGGGAGCTCCATGGGCATTTCAGCTTTCTCTTTGCACAAACAGTGAAGGACTTTGCTGCCTTTACACACCACCTGCCGCACATCCATCAATCCGAGGCTCACTTCGCCAGCGATCTGCGTGAGCTCCAGGAGCAGAGCCAAGGGGCAACGCAGCGCTTACAGGCCACCCTCCGTGAGGCTGAGCAACGCAGCGCTGATCTACATAGTCTTATCCATCACGTCTCGAGTCAGGTCTTCCTCGACGAAATGCCACCCAACCAGGCTCCGCCACCGCGAGTATCGGCAAGTGTTGCTCGAGCTGGAGACCCCGAAACCAATTCGGCCACCGCCACCGAGGCCACCGCCACCGAGGCGACCGCGTCTGCCCAAGACAGGGCTGCTGAAGGCATAGAATCTGGTGCCAACAAATCGCAAACCGCGTCGCCTGGTAGCCGGACTGAGGCGCTCTCAACAGAGGAACCTAGTGTGGTCATGGCTGATGCGCTTCCCACTGACGCGTCCGCTGGCGAGAGTGCCAGCTCAACGCCGACGACCGAGCGACGGTCCACCCGCACCGGAGGGCGCGGGCGGACACGCAGCAGTTACGCAGCAGGACCAGAAAATGGAGTCGAGGACGATCCAGCCCCGCGACCAAAACGGACCCGGCGTTCAACATCGCGTGCGTGAGGTTCTTTCTAGTGGTGCGCGGGTGCGCTCTTTGTTTTTTTCTTGACGCCCGCCTGCTGAGGCTAGCCTTGCAGGTTTTTTTTAAAAAACAAAACAAAACCAACCAAACCAGACCACCCCAGGCTGGGTGGCTTTTGCTTATTGTTCAACACCAGGGCTTCTGGAAGTTTTTTTTTGTGTCAGACCAGCAGGTTCAACGAGAGTGAAGGCTCCTTGTCAACCCCCCTCCTGGTCAATGCCTCCCTTCACCAACGCCTTCCAGTGTTTGCACGCCACGCGTGAGTTTGTGCTTTGTGTTCCAAGCTGCAGTTGCTCTTTATAGTGCTAGCAGTAAGTTTGGCGGAGTGCTGCATGACCCTGGGCAGCCAGTCCAGACAAATTGACAATCCGTAATCGACCCATAGGAGGCCATTGGCTTGTGCTGCCATCTCCTGGCTTGGCACCCATTGAGAGCCCTGTGAAGCTTCGGTATTCATCTAGTCAATGTGCACAGGTCAAATTGCCCGAGCTTGTGGTGGTAGGGCTATTGCATGTAGTTGTGTTAGGTATTGGCGCGTCAAAAGGGGCACGCGGTGGATCGAGATTGGATCGAATTCATCCTGGCAAACCAGGTCTGATTCACAAACAACAATGTGCTCCGTTTCCATCCATCAAAACCAGGCAACTTCAGACATCGCACGAGCCTCAACCCATGTAAGGCGATTGGTGTCCGGGTGACGAAGCAGGAGTCGCGTTGGCTGAGGTCCAACAGAGCGAGTGAGAAGGGCCATTCCACCACCCACGCCACAGCCATGCGTGTTGGTGCGCCCATCAACAACAAAGCCTACTAACTCAGCTCCCTATTTAGAGTCACACAAACGGATTGCATTTTAGATCACGTGGTGCCACAGAGCCAGCAAACTTATCCCCATCAACACCTGGAGAGTGGCTTACCCAGGCGAGCGCATTGGGGTGGTCGAGGTCGGGCAATGTGTGCTTGGGCAACTTGAGGAGAGCTGCTCCTCGATCCGTGTTGGGCAACGCAAACACGGCACACCGATCGTCCAGCTTGCCACGCCCGACGACTCGGAGTCGCTGCGCGCGAGAAAAAGCAAACAAATGTGAACAGCAGGGTCAGCAGAATGCCAAGCGTCAGGGCACACGCCTGGCATGCGTATCAAGCTACACACCGTCCAGTGCAGGGCCGGCAAAGGCCGGTCACGGAGATGTCCGTCTACTTGCTCGTTGTAAACCACCTGGGGCAGGGGATTGCCCCCCAACAGGGACCAATCAGCAATGAAGGGGGCGGCCACGTTCAATTTGCAATAGTTGAGACGCTTGGCAGGAGGTCGCGCCTGCCACCTGTGGTCGGCATCACCATAACCAAGACGAAAGAAATACAGCACAGGCGCCAACACGCGGGTGCAAGATCATAAGCATATCGGTGAGAAGAAGAAGAAGAAGAAGAAGCAGCTGCAGGAGCATCAGTGGCCTGGGCTACAAGAGGGCGCGACTCAACGCAGCTGTGACGTACCGGCGCTGTCGAGCATCGAGTTCTGACTGCCGCCAGGCTTCATACGCACTAGACCCCACACAATGATAGGGAAATGCCAGCTGGCCACTTTCCAGAGCCAATCGCCGTTCCTCAGCTTGACCATGAACGCGTGCTCCTGCGTGCACCAGCATCATCCAAAATGGCAACGCCCAGCGCCGAGGTACGATTAAATCCCAACCAGCACCAAATCCCAGGCGACCGCCCTGCGTGGTACTGGGAAGGGGAGTGGGGCGATAGCCAAATCAGCCGGACATGAGTTTCTCCACAACTGGACCAAGCCTTGCGCGACGTGAAACAGCTACAAGCGCGAGCATACCGGGCGCCGGGCTTTTGGATCAACAGAATGGGGACAATGCTATCGTGATCCCCGGGCTGCAGTGTGGCACCAGACACGGGTGCTGCGGCGCGCCTTTGGTTCAATTTGGCGACGTGGGCTTGTCCTTCGGAGCTGGCACGGCGTGAATCTTCCTCAATGAACCAGGCAGCAGAGGTAGCAGTCATACAGGTGGCTTCACTGGCTTGAGCTGGATCGGTACTAGTGGGCTTGGGCGAGCGTGCGGCCAGCCACTCTTCCTTGCGCTTCATCATCTGGCTTGGTGTTTGCAGGCGGGGGTCCCATACGGCCAGCTGGAGGACGGTGTTGGCCAAAATCACTTTTTCTGCGTCTGATCGGTTCAGCTCATTCCATGCACGCGTGCTCTCAGAGAGGATGCCAGAGGGCAAGCGGTCGCCTGCTTCGATCGCTGGTTGCAGAGCACACTGCAGAAGTTGGAGTGCTGCCGGTCCGCGGAGCCGAAAGCGGTTGGTGTATTCAGTGTTCACGTGGGTCAGCTCAAGGTCATGCGCAGCCACGGAGTTGCCGGCGGCGCCACGCAGCAGAGCTTCAACGACGGCCAGGCTGGCAGGGTGTACTGTAATCCAACACCGCCAACCGGCAGTACGGCTCCGCTCGGACCAAAAGTAGCTGATGGGGGCTACTACAGAGCCATCCGGATAACGCAGCAAAGCCGTCCATTCCTGGCCAGTGGCATGATACAGGGTGGTTGAAGCTGCAGCGTCGAGGACAGCAGCACCCGCACGATGGTCTGGCGCGTCCAACACAAGCGTCTGCATGAAGGAGGCATCTTGTATGGACACGTGGTCTCGGACGAAGCGGTAATTGACGCGTTCTGACTTGTCGCTGGGCTTTTGGGGCACATGAAAGCCCCACTGCTCCGCCATCTGGAAACGCTTGGCGTGCCATAGGTGCGTCTCTAGCCAGCGCTAAGGATGCGCAGCGGTCAGCAGCAGCAGCAGCAGCAGCAGCAGCAGCAGTGAGGTTGTTTTGACCGGCAAGCACATTCGATAGGGCTGGCTATTGGTGAGAAGAAGTGAGTTGATTGAGCATTGAAGCAAGCTAAAGAGTGCATACCACGCGTGATGAGCGAGCTTCAAAGGCCGCCCGCATGTGACGCGGGCGGCGCTTGTGGCGACGACTCTTGCTCGCATTGTCCGTGTCCACCATTTCCTAGCGAGGTCGAGGCACCACCGGCGGTGAGGTGAGGGGCCTTGAGCCAAACCCCATCTCACAGTGACGGCGAGGATTCAAGGGCCTACCCGGGCGGCAGCCGCGCGCAAGGCGACAGGCAGACGCTTGATATTGTGGCTGGTGGCCCGACGTCGCATGTGTCGCGGCAGTTGCTGGTACTAAAGCGGGGCGCCGCCACATGCCTTCATCAATGGGATAGCTCGAGTCAAATCTGAGGCATCTGAGGTCTGGATCATTGCCTTACGTACCGTTCGCTTGCCAGCGCCACTGCGTTGTTCCAAATCAGCCTCCATAGCCTTCATCTCCTTGGCACGGGCAGCAGCAAACTGGCTCACATCAATCCCGCGTGCCGTCAGCATCTTGGCCATCTTTGACTGGAGCACGACCATGGATATGCACACTTGGTGAGGCAGTTCTCAATCCCATGCAGGTCCTTCTCGCGTGCTGCTCTGGTGAGAGTGGCGGCAAGCCGTAGCAAACAGCGTCAACCAACGTTCAAACCTACCGTGGCGGCGACAGCACTGCTTGTGGCTGCGCCAGCGGGACCGGCACCATTGAACTCAGCCCCACCAGCTCGCTTCGCCATGCTGACAGAGCTTCGAATGAATGCCACACACACACCCTTCCTTCTCCACAATCCCCACCCTAGACTGGCAAGCGCTCCCAACGCCTTGACTGCACGAGGAGGCAGTGTCCAAAAACCGCGCCGAGCCCGACCAAACCGAGGATCCGTCAAGCCTGCTCACACCCCCTCCCTTGCCAGCCAGCCAGCCAGCCAGCCAGCCAGCCGATCATGTGGAAAAAACGTGTGTGACTTCCCCTCCTCGAACCAATGCATCTCTCTCTCTCTCACACACACACACACCACATTCTCCCATATCAAGATGTCAGATTGTCAGATTGTCAGATGATTATTGCTTGCGAGAATAATGTGCGCCATAACAACGATGTGTGTGTGTGTGTGTGTGTGTGTGTGTGTGTGTGTGTGTGTGTGTGTGTGTGTGTGTGTGTTTTGAATTTTTAGCGGAGACGGGGATCGGTCGGCGCCGCTGTGGACCGCTGGTCATCGCGCGATGATGAGAGGTTTGGGGGTTGATGCGTTGGGATAAAGACGGGCATACCGTCTCTCCATGGAACCCCTGGTTCTCGCTGTGCTTGATCGGGCAGAGCCCGATGCCCAAAGCGCCAAGCGAGGCCTGGTTCCGCTGCGGATTGAGGGGACCACCATTCGCACCGGTAAGCCATCCATCCCTCCGACGCGGGCTTGATTGAGACTTGGTGTGCATGCGGCTCACTCCGAAGCTTGCCCATATTTCCCTTGACAATTCACGCCTGGGTCCACGTGTTTTCGGATGTTGTTGTTCATTTGTGCTTCAACCTTGTAGAAAAGGAAACATGTCGCTTTGATCGAGTGATTGTACAAGATGCAGCCACGCAGCTCAACGAGGCCGTTCTTCGCCCCTTGCAAGCCTCATTCTTGCGAGGCTACAACACTGCTTTCTTTCTTTTGGGCGAGAGCTCTCTCAACGTTCCCGACCTCCTTGAAGGTGACACCCTTCTCTCCACACCCGACCCATGCTTATTGGACTGCCCACCCCGGCACGACCAGACCACATCAGCTCCTGCCACCTGTCACCCATGGCCTGGCCGTTTCTTAATGTGGGCCTTTGCCTTGTCATTGATGACTGACTCAAGCTGTGTGATGTTTATTCTCAGGGCGTCAGGGTCTACTAAGTCATTTTGTACAGGACTGCTTCACCCATCTCAATGATGGCACGGCCTTTAAACGTCCGTCTTGCGTTTGGACGATAAACTGGTTGAAGCAGGCAAAAATCTTGGATAGCAAGCGAGACGCTCACCGAAAATGTCAACTTGGCGAAAATTGCTGTAGTATCCTTGGCCGCTACGGAGATCCTCCAGGAAAAAGCTACCGACCTTCTATCCCAAGACAGAATGCCACTGCAAATACCGGAAGGTTCTCTTCCCGAACCCGAGCTGTTCACAGGCACACAGCTTCAGGTCGGTGGCCCAGCCACTACGCACCGTCTTGCTTTGGCTCGTATATGTTCCTCAACGATCTGGTCCGCTCCACCCTGTCAATAGCTGCGTAATGTCAAGGAGGCATACAAGATCATCGACGAAGCCATGGCGGCGCGCTCGGCTGACATTCAGCTGCGCGGCAAAGCCACTCTTGTTTTTACCATCCAGGTCTTGTTTCGCATTTGACTCCTCCAATTCCAATTCCAGACTTGTGCTGCACAGCACGGGCTCACGTGCTGGACCGCGGACCTGGTAGCTGACCCGCGAAGATATTCGCTCGCAAGCCGCCTTTGTCGTACTTGCCGGCGTCGAGGCGTTGGCCGTTGATGCGACCCGCTCACGCTTGCGTGAGCCTGCCGATGTGACCAAGGTAGTGCACAACTTCGCTGATAAAGTTTGCTTCTGTCTCAACCCCGCGCAGAACCACTGGCTCACACTTGGCTGTGGACACCGGTTTCCCTGTAACAGGGAATATCGACATTTGCCCGACTAGTAGAGAAAGCCGCTAGTATAAAATCTCCAGCTGTAGCAACGGCCGATCCGGTTCTTGCGCAACAAAGCGCCTTGACTCGGCTCACTCGGCCTCTGATTGGGGGCTTGTACCAAGTCGCGGTGGCGGCGCACTTGCCGCCTACACTGCAGCCAAGCACAGCACGTCTCCTGCGCTTGGCCACCGACTTTAAAAACGTAAGCTGCTGTTGTGGGCTGGGCCATTGTGGCACGTTGCAGTCAATTTAGGCTCCCAGGATCCCAGGTTTCCGATGTCTCTCCATGCCAATGGGCTCGGGGACGCTGTGGCACATCTTTGAACGAGCAACTTGTTGTTGATGCTTTGTGTAGATACGAAGCTACCCGGTGGTTCAAGATCAGTACCATCGCAACCTGCAACAAGCCTTGCTTCAGCAGCACCTGGCCCGTCTGGACGCCACCCCTCGTACTTTGGATGGTGGCACGACAGTGCGTAGTACCGCTCGAGAGTCAATACTTTTGCGGGGCCAGTTATGGTCTGCGTATCGCATCCCAACGAAGTCAAGCCCGCCCACCGCCCTGCTTGTTCATGTTCTTCTCGTTCTTGTTCTCCTCCTCCTCCTTCTTCCTTCAACGGCACCTTATTCCGGGAACAGGACGCAAGACGAGGTGGTCAAGCACTGCCTGATTTGGAGGGCCAACTCGCTGACGCACGCGTCGAGCTTTTTGCGTTGAAAAACGAGCAGGCCAAGCTACAGCAGCGGCTTCGCGAATGCAAAACTACCATCGATGCGCTCAGGCATGATAAAATGGAGCTCAATAGCGCGCTCATCATTAGGTGAGCATCACTTGCTTGGTGCTGTTGCAATCGCACTCTTCAAGCCGGCGCGACCGTCTTTCAACTCGCGATTGCATCTCGATTGCACCAAGGGAATACGTCTCACGGTCGTGGAGGGTTGACATGATAGTGAAGAGGAACGTCTTAACGTGAGTCAGGTCCTCGTAGACATGCAAATTGATGTTAATCGCGTCAAAGAAGAGGCTGAGACACGTTTGCGGGAGGACTCGACCAAGGTGAGCTGGTTCAGGGGCTCGCGGCACCGCCCCCCCCCCAATTTCGCGCCCGCGTAGGGCTCAAGTGATCGCCTCGCACACGATAAAGACCGCGCCACTCAAGAATACACGCGCCTTAAAACCGAACTGGAAGGCCTGCGCGCCGGACAGGCATCCGAAGCAGCCTGGGTTTTCAAACTTGAGGAACAGGCGTCTCGTATCACGGCCAGCAAGGTGAGGTTTGCTTCCGTCTGCAATCAGCAGTCTCTCTTTGGTAATTTGGTCTTTCTTGAAAATCTCAATCCCTGTATGCTCCGATTGGGCAACCCATCAGGCGGAACTCATCAAGGAGCGTGATGACTATGCACGCGAGCTACTGAGGGTTACAGGCAAACTTCCACCTTCTGCTGCAACGCCGACTGCCCAAAGCGCTCAACGCGATATCGTTTCGGTCCAGCAGGAACTGAATCAGCTACAGCGCATTATACGGGAGCGTTATAACCTCCAGCACCGCCAAGTATGTCGCTGGCTGCTCGGCAATTTTTGGTTCATCGCTTAGGCGGCGGCTCTTTTAACTTCCAGGGGCGTGTTGCGCTATAGCTGGAGACCACCACGAAACTTGATGCAGCCCCAGTTGGGGCGCTGCAGAACCAGGCGCTCGTTCGCCAAAATGATGAAGTATGCTTTCATGCCACGCCGCAATCATGGTTGTTGGGTCCTGTCGAAGCTGGGTTTCTTCTCCATTTGCTATCTCTCTCTCCCACCCGTCCCTTTTCCCCCCAACATTTACGTATTTTCTTATGTGCTCATGGTGCCTAGCTTCGGCGTGAGCTCGGCAAGACACGCGCGGCGGTCGAAAAGCTCCGGGGTCAGCTAGCCCGTCTCGAAGGGGCGCATGCTGAGTCACTGCAATCTTGTCGAGCGGCTTTGGAGCGTGTCAGCAAGTCTGACTCTTCTTTGGCCACGGAGGCTGCGGTTGAAGAATTGCGGGCGCTGCATCGTTCTGCGTACGTGGCGTTGCTGTACCTAGGAGTACTTGCTTGAAGCTGCTCCTTGTGCTCGTCTAGACCTGATGCGGTTTAATGCTTTTTGCAGTGAAGCACGGTTGCACGATCAGCTGCGTGAGCTGCGTGAGCAACATGAGACCCTCCAGCGTGAATGGGATGGACTCTCTGCTGCATACACAGGCGTCCGTGAGGTGTGCGAGCAGGCAGGCGTCGATCCTGGACCAGTCTTCAAACATGAGCTGTCCTTTCTGGATGAAAAGGACGAGGTATGTTTATTTGGTGGGCTTCCTGCAGTATCGCGATACGCAACCTTTGTCTGGCCTTTGACTGCATCACTTGTTGCTTGGGCCACAGTTGGCTCGCCTTCGTCGACAGGCTGCCGAACTGTCTCAGGCCTGTTTTGCGTTGAGGCAGGGTCACTTGAAATCAAACTCGAGCAGCGCTGCCAACAAGCATCTAGATAATCTGGAGCGTGAGCGAGCAACACTGCTCACGGCTAAAACCATGGCAGAACAGGTTGGCCCTTGCAGCTTGCAATGTTTCCCACACTTCTTGCGAATAAGACTCAGTCGTGAATTCCATCCTTTGCAGCGCGCGACCAAGCTGGAGACCATCGTCAAGAGGCTCATGAAGGAGCGTCAAGTGTCAGGTCGATGAGTTGCCGCAGCAATGAAGTTTAGGCCGAATGCTCATCATATTCATCGAGACATAATTAAAATCATAATATTATGACTACATGAACATGATTTCAATCCTCAATTCTCTGGGTACACACACTTGAGAGGCACGTGAAGGAAAGGCGCAAGGTGCTGCTGAAACAAAAAATTACACACAACAGCAAAGCACGCTGCATTTTAAAACCGCCTAAACAAAGTTGCGCAGGTTGATGCAACGCAGACTCCCATCAGGCCCAACTGAGTAGAGCAGCGACCCTACGAGGGCTAGATCAGAGGCGCGCTCGGAAAACATGCGACCACGTGTGCCGTGCACTTGATCCCACCGGCACCGCTCAGTGCCAGTGCGCGCGTCCCACAGCTACGGAGCAAAAGGAGTCACGAAGAAAACAAACGTACAAGTGAGCGAAATTTTGAGGCCCAAACCTTGTACGGAGGCACTCAAGCCAAGTCGCGAGCAAATCACAAAGACTGACCCGTACGGCACCGTCCAAACCCGTGGTGGTCACATGGTGGCCATCTTCACACAAGAGCATCTTCTGAACCGACCCATCGTGCATGGGCATAGTCTTGACAATGGACTGTGTTCGAATATCGAGCAGAGCCACATCTCCCTTTGAAGTACCACAAAGCAACTGCAAGCCAAACCACGTTCGAGTCATGATGAGACCAGTGGGAGCAAGAGAAGCAAGGTCGGTGTGGGAGAAGGGGAAGACCCAAAGAGGGAAAACGCATGGAATGGGTGAGGGGTGGAGAGAGAAGCCGGCACGGCGGTCATACCTGAAGCTTTTCGGGCAGATAAAGTAGGCTCGTTGCGGTGGCATCGGTAACGTGGAAGCGCTGCACGACGCTTTGACGTGGTGGCAGCAAAGTGTCCCACACTTCAACAGAGTGGTGCTCTTGTGGATGGCCACCCAGGGCAAGAATACTGGCGCTGAGAAATTCAAAGTACTCAAGCCGCTTCAGACCGGAGGAAAGTTCCCGAAAGGGAGTACCTCGCGATTGTTGGGCGAAATGCCATAGGTGCACGGTGCCGTCACTTTGCGCCTGACCCAGGCGGCATCCGAACAGATCAAAAGCGGTGTGTGACACGCTCGAATTTGAGGACTTGCGTTGATATAATCCTTGCGGCTGTGGACTGTCGTACTCCCAGAGTACCAGCTGATCATCCGTGCCTGCGGACACGTACATCTCATGGCGAGGGTGGCCGCAAAGACGGCGTGTGTTGGGAACCGGGCGCTCGAGTGTCACCTTGAGGCCCTCCTGCCGCAGAGACGCGTCCGTATCAATCTCAAGAATATCACGCGTGGTACCGAGTGCCAGGCGCGTGTTGGAGGAGCGCAAGGTGGCAATCATGTCCACGACCTCGTGGTGCACCGTGCCCATGGTGTACCAGTCTGCGAGTGGCAATTGGTCCACAATGGGGCCCACGCTCGTCGTCGATTTGTCCAACAAATCACCCTGCACCAGCTCAAGCACGAGTGGCGCGTTGATGAGCGTGTGCCACAGACGCCGAGCATTGACACCCTTGAAAGGGTTGTTACGAGGCTCAACAAGCGCCTTCATTTTGAAGATGCTACGCGTTGTGGCCGTCAAGTTCGCGCCGTCGTTTGACGGCGCGCTGTCGCCCAGCGACCCAGCGAGAGAGACGTCAGGCGTAGCCAGAGCATCGTACTCGGTACGCAGAACGTCCACGTGTCGGCTCAAGCGCATGACGAGGCGATAGAGCGCGGGGCTCGTCCAACTCAGCTCGCTGGTGGCCAGGCCTGCTGATTCGAGGACACAGTCTATTTGCCGACAAACCGTGCGCAGAATCGTCAGTTCCAGTAAAGCCCAGCGATACCGGTACGCTGCATCCTGGGGCACCGAGTCTGACTCCCGGCCCTCCTCAGTTTCCTCAACGTCGGCCAAGGCATCCAGGCTGTTGAGAACTGCCTCCCGAGTAAAGCCGGGAGGCAGCGCATCCTCACTGGCCCCTTCGTTCTCCAGAAGACATAGCAACTCCACTGTGTCTTGAAGTTCGGCTGCGTGCTTGCCAGCGGCCAGCCGCTGTGCCGCCAGCAAGCACGACTCGCTTTCCGCACCAAAGAGAATAGTCCATATTTTAGTCGGGTGAAAGCGCGCAAAGGTGCTCTGCAGTGCCGGGAGATTGCGCTCGCGCCAATGCAGTGCCACGCGTGCCACATACACAGCCAAAACTTGCTCCGCCAAGCTTTCAGGCGAGACAGGGAGCGGGAGGCCCTCGGGGTCGATGGCGACCTTGCGAAGGGAGCGAGAGAGGCTGGCCGAGAGTTTGTGAGAGAGTGTGTTGAGGTCTGCACTCGCGGGTGCGGTGGCGCCAGGTTCTTCCTCCGACTGGCCAGAGCGCGTGACAAGAAAGCTCTGCGCACAGTTCAGCAGTTCACGTGACACGCGTTCCATCTGTCGCACCAATTGACTCGGTTTACAAGCGGCCAGCAAACTACCCGCGGCGCTCAGATCAAAGGCATTGGTCGCCAGATTTAGAGCAAGCCACGGTACTGTACCAGGTTGGACGGGCACATCTAGAGATGCGGTCGGAAAGCACAATGCAGCTCCCGCCGCCGTTTTGCGTAGAGCTGCGGACCAGGGCATGTGGAGTTGGCTCAGCTGGCCCAGGTCACTGGCCACGTGCACAGCCAATGCATGGCGCAAGCGACGCACGGTAATACAGCGTGCTAGTGGAATCAAGGCGGAGAGCAACTTTTCCAAGGAGCTTTCATCCGTATCTGCATGAGCAGTGTCTGTTGCTGGCCCCACGGGCTCGGGTTCTGGCTCAGGTGGAAAATCGTCAAACCCAAAGCCGCCAAAGGCATCGAAGCTAAAGGTGCCCGAGTTGATCAAATCCTGTTGTGACGTCGCAGCGCCGCTGCTATCCGTAACTGCCGTACTCACCTCGCCGTCAGGTGCTGCGATGGAGTTGGCTTCCTCCTCCTCCAGGCGTTGCAGCAGCTCTTGGCAGACGAGGGCAGCAAATATGTGGTGGCCACCAGCCGCCAGACTCGAGGCTGCTTGCTGATACAAGTTAGTCGGGACGCGCCGCTTGCCACGCAGCTGGCTGTGCTGTTCAAGGCGCAGGGCAAGGCGCAGGGCCAGGTCAGGGTTGGCAAAGCGCTGCGTGACGCGCGTGAGCTCGTCAAACGACTCGCAATAACTTCGTCCCAGCCACAATGCCAGGGCACGCCCGGCCAAATGTGCACCATGCTCTGAGAGATGCTGTGCCAAACTGTCGGTGGCAAAGGAGCTGATGGCAGTCTCATCATCGTACATCAGGCGGGCCACAACAAAAGCCAGCTGTGGATCATTGAGGTTGCGCAAGCAAATGTTCAAGGCAGAGGCGACGTCACGGCCAAGCAGGAAAAAGGCAACAGCCTCTTGAAAACGATGCTTGGAGACCAAGACAAAGGCATTTTTCAAAGCTGCCGTTTGCCATCGCTCCTCGGCAAAGTTGTTGTTGAAGAAAGTGGCCATCCGCTCGTTGTTCTTGAGCTTGAACAGTCCTGCAAGAAGCTTGGCCTTGCGCAGCACCACGTAAAATATGGCTGCCTCCAAAGGATCGTTGGTGGCCTGAAAAGTAGCCTTTGCAATGCGCTCAATGACAGCTTGCAGCTTGGCTTTGCTTCGCACCCAGTATCCAGCTCCAGCTGCGCGAAAGTCTGCCCAGCGCAGATCCGGATCCCCTGCAGGGCGCCAGCGCTGTTGCATAACGTCAAATTGATCCACCAAGGCAAGTAGCGTGTCCTCAGCGTCGCTGACCACACCGATGAATGCACCAAGGGCATCAACGGACTGGCTGGCCTCCGTTG
This sequence comes from Monosiga brevicollis MX1, assembly GCF_000002865.3. NCBI lineage: Eukaryota > Choanoflagellata > Craspedida > Salpingoecidae > Monosiga > Monosiga brevicollis. Next base: position 1,506,082 of record NW_001865040.1, on the reverse strand, counting down.
TTGCTGCTGTGGGAACGGCCAGTTCCCAACAGGCTCGGAAGAGCTGGCCAGCCTCATCTAAATCTTGGGCAACACCGTTCAAGCGAAGCACGACGCGCGCCATGGCCCCAAGCTCATCCAATTGTTTGCCTACCATGAAAGTGTCGCTTACACAACTCAACGCACGTTGCAGGCGATCCACGCCGGCCAAAGAGAGTTCTTCGTCGCCCCCGGCCGTATCTGCGTGTGCAGTCAAGAGGCTCTCTTTGGTCATCAAGCGCTGACGGGGGCCGGTCTTGGTCGGCTGGGCTTCCATTCGGTCGGCATACCGTGCCAGAGGTAGCCAGGGCCACGCGATGGCGTGTTGCTTTTCCTTGACGCCGTCCAACTCAAAGCGGTAGTCATCGAGCGTGGAGGTGAAGAAAGAGTTTTGTTCGAGCTCGGCAGTTTCTTTCGAGATGCGGAAAGGCCGCACACTGGTCCAGAGCTGCTGTAAGACGTCCATGGCAGCGTCGACCTGGTTGTGTAGGACGAGCTGGCGAAGTGTAGCGGGGTGAAAGCTCGGTTTGGCGCCGCCCAGGTCAGGCGTCGTGCGCAGGCGAAGAAATACGGCCGGAAATGCTTCTGTATCGCGAATAGCTGCGAGCAGAGGCTCATCCCATTTGCTGAACACGTCCATGCCGTTTTCGGTGGCCATCATGCACACACCGCCTTGCATCATAGCAGCTTGCTGGGGAAGGCTAGCATGGCTTTGCTTGGCCAAGACCCGGAAATCACCGGAGGCGTCAAGGCATTGCAAATACAAAAAGTCGTCGCAGCACACCTGGAGGAGTTCAGCCTCCGTTTCCAAGCAGCACCAGGTGACGTGGCGCACGGCCAGCTCCGAGGGCAAGCGGCTAACTGCGGGCTCTTGCCCATTGGTCAGGGACAGCAGGTCTACGACCGCAACCTCAGTCGCACTTGAGCCCGTGACGGCTGAGGTGCGCGCCGTGATGACGGCACGTCCAAGGCGCGATACATCCACATCCATCTGCACCTGGTTGAGAGGCAAGAGCGTCAAAGGCACACGCAGGAGCTCGGTGGCCTGCACGCTTTGCTCGTCATCCTCGACACACCACAGCTGGAGGCCAGAGGATGTGGCAAGCACAAAGTGGGCTTGCAGCTGGCTGACCGAGGCCTCTAATGCTGCACTAGTGACGCCACACGAGTCCAGCGTTATCGAGCTCACGTCGGCATCGGGCGTCCATTTCAGGTTGGGGACCATCGTTAAGGCAGTGGCCTGGATGCTCGGAAGGACGAGGGGCACGGGGTGTGCCACAAGTGCGTCGGGCGATAACATCTCTCCCTCGGCATCGAGCAGGGCCATCTGCGTTGTGGTTGTGCCAAAGAGCAGAATGGCGTGCCGCTCGCGCTCTGTGCTGGTGTTGAGGCGCACAAGGCAGAGCGCTTGAATGGGCTCGTCGCTTGTCAGCTTGAGCAGGCGCTTCGGTGCCAAAGCCATGCGTGAAATGAGCCCGCCCTGCGCCATGGTCTCTTGTGCACTAGCCGAGCGGTCGGCAAGTCGAGCAGCACCGAGCCCAAACATGTGTACTGTCTTATCCACGGCCACGGCCCAAGCCACAAAGCGCTCTGTTTCAAAGAAAGCCATCGACTGCTGGAGGTGCCGGGTTTCCATGTCAGACACGGGCAGTTTAATACGGGCAAGCTGCGTGACACTTTGATCCCCACGATGTGTTGTCGGTATGACAGGACTATCATTGGCCTGCAAGAGAGATCATACCACACGGCCGCCCCGAAAGCAGGTCAGCAATTCAATGAGGCAGGGGCGCGTGGGCACACGATGCAATGGTTGAGATGGGGGTCAGAAGAAGGGACGCATGGGTAGAGGGCCTCATACCTTCCACACCAACAATTCAGCTTCGTCATCGGAAACGGCCATGGAGATGGCACAGCCAAGCTGGCGATGGGCCTTGATCACGTTGATGGGACGCGTGTGGCCGACACAGCGGGCCACGCAGTCAACAGCGACGACGGAGGAGAACGCAGAGTCAAGTTCAAAGTGTACGCGCCAGTGCGCGAGCACACCACTGTTATGATGAAGCGTGATGCCGATGGGCCGTGAGGCTCGACAGCTGCCGCTCGTTGTGCTCGGTAGCGCTGTGCCCGCCTCACTTGCGCTCGTGCTGGCCGCCATGCCGGGAGCATCAGACGCGTTACCCACCACCCCGGCTGTCACTTCAAGATCAGAGTGAATTAAGACCTAGAGCGTGCGGGGGCAATTTGAGCTTGCTTGCCACATGCAGCAAGGTACTACATGCTAGCGAAAATTGGCCAGCTATAGCTATAGCTGGGGCATGGAAGCAGGGCCAACCTTGTAGCAGGGGGAGGCGGCATCAGTGGCTGGAATGACTGGAGGTCCACGCGAGATCACCTTGACGCGAGGGGCGCGGCTGAGGGACCACCAAGGAGGAAGCCAGATGAGTTGCACAAACACTAATCAGAATGCATTCAGTGCAAGCAAAAGCGTACCGTGGCTCGGAACAAAGGTAATCGACACGCCAAAAGGTCAGACTGCCGTCGCGCTCGACGTGGAACATCAAATCTGCACCTTGGCCCTGGGCAGCGTAGGCATGGTATGAGCAAAACACAACAGCTAATGCAAAAGGGGTGCCAAAAAAGAAGTGATGTCAGCGGGCCAACGTACGCGAGTGCTCAGGTTAGCCTGAGGCAGCTGGCGAATGCCACCGATTGATGAGGGAGGAAAGTGTCGGACAGCAGGAGCCAAGAGATCATTGGTCATGATATCAAAGTCTAGAAGAAGAATACCAGTCAAAAGCAGCATCGGTGGGAGGCTTTAGGGTGGGCGTCGGCTTGAATCAGGAGGGGGTTGCTGCTGTTGCTGCTTTGATCATACACGTGCGCAGGGATAGACGACGTGCTCCTTCAAGCATGATAAACGGGCACAAACCTGGAGCAGTCTGCACTTTTTGAAAGTTTTGGTTTTGGCTGAAACTTGCTTCTGCACAAGATATTGCGTATGAGGGCGCACCGAAAAAAAAGAAAAAGAAAAAAAAAAAAAAAAAGAACATGTCTCATGTTTTCACGGCGTTGGAAGACAGACCGTAGGCAGTCATGTCATTGGCGGAGAGGTTGCGCTTGATGGCCGATGATTTCCTGCATTCAATGAATCGCCGTCCGGTACAGAGGACATAACATCTCGTCAGTGCTTGTGAATTTGGTGATGCTTGCTTTCAACTCTGCTAACGACCAGTACTCGGGCGAGCAACGTACTTTGGGTGGGCCGGCGTGAGGTTGAGACCTTTTAAAGGCCTGCTTGAGTCCTCTTCTTCGATGCGATTGAGACCTCGGGCTGGCCCATCGCCATTGGGCGGTTGGGCGCCGCCCGGGCCAGACAACTGGGCTTCGGGCGTTGCGACGCTCTGCCGAAACAGCGGCAAGGGAGCGGCGGTTAAGAGTTAAGAAATCCCCGGCCGCCGATCATATTAATACAAGGAGAGGGAAGTCTGAGCAGCGGAAGCAGGGGCTGACATTGATGTTGACCCAGTGAAGGACAAACGGGTGTAAATCCTGGTCGTTGTGCTGGGCGCCCTTATTTTGATTTTCAAGGACTTGTGAGCAGAAAAAGCCAAATGGCTCGTAGACGGCTGTTTCACACCAAATCCGGCAGCGGCCATCTCGACACGAGGTCAAGAGTACACTCCTGTCACGTTAGACAAGCAGTTATCGGGTGAGGCAATCGATTGTCCCTGGCACAGCAAGCAAACAGATCGAGCCAATCGCGTGTGGCATGACTATAGATGGGAGGCAGGCGGCGGCGCCGGCTGATGACATACCGCTCCCAGTCGTGGACGGGCACGCGCCAAGAAAAGGCAATGACGGAGCGCGGGTGTGGCAGATGTACAAATTCAAATACAATATCATGTGCGTCACCACGCTTGAGGGAAGCATGGGGACGGCGAAACCATAGCTAAAGCCAAGAAAGTCAGGTGAGTGTAAGCAGTACCTTGGAGGGTGGTGCAGCCTTTTTGGTTGAGAGCAGCGAGGACACATACCTTGGGCAGGCGATCGTTTAGGCCCGCGGACAAGAAGAGCTGGCCGTTGGGGCTCATTAAGAGGTGGTGAACTGGCGATGCGGTTGACTGAGACCAAACACATTGGTAGCGACCACGATGGGCCTAGAATAAAGAAAAAAAAGAAAAAAAGAAAAAAAAAGAAAAAAAGAAGAAAAAAAAAAAGTGTCAGAGCGCGCAACAGGGTCAAAAAAAAAGGAGCTACCATGGTCAGTGAGCAGCAGTACAATCGGTCACCTTGGGCAGCGGCGAGTTGAGCGGTTCTTTTGCTTGCCCAACTAGCGCCTAATGATGCAGGAGTAGTTGTTGCGAATGAGGGGGTGATGGGTATACGACAGAGGGAAAGCAACCAGGTTGCGGGTAATTAGCATGGGCAACAAGGACAGCTTACATCGTCACACCACAGCATGATGCGCTTGCTACTGCCAAGCAAAAAGCGGCCACCTCCTCTACAAGTGTATCATTGGCACGGTCAGGGGATGATGAGGAGTGTGGAAAACAAGAAATCACGGTCTTTGCAAAAGAGTGGGAGAACACAGGAGCCGGTGTGCGGCGAAACCCACCTATCCCAGCAAGTAGAGATGAATTCTTCGCCTTGACCTGCTTCAATGACAGCTGCTTCCTGCCAGTGCACCTCAACACCCGAGGCCTACAAGATCGAGTTGAACGTGAGTTGGGCTTATCGGCGACGGTGGAATGCGATGCTGTCTGCGAGGCATGCTCAGGACCAATTTCTTCAAGCATGCCTCAGATGAACGGAGACAAACCGCTTTATCACTGAGGGTCGCAGTTGGTCGATAGATGACGACCTCAGAGCCATGTGAAACAATCAGCTAATGAATTGGGGGAAAAGTTCCGGTAGCAGCAGTGAGAAGACGTTCCAGGGAGCTAGAGGGTGGTTGATGTTTTGTTGACACTGTGCACGCATAACAGACGCAGTTGCCAGAAGGCGGCGGGGGGCGGGGGGAGGGGGGAGAGGGGAGAGGGGAGAGGGAGAGAGAGAGAGAGAGGGAGAGAGAGAGAGAGAGAGAGAGAGAGAGAGAGAGAGAGAGAGAGAGAGAGAGAGAGAGAGAGAGAGAGAGAGAGAGAGAGAGAAAGAGAGAGAGAGAGAGAGAGAGAGAGAGAGAGAGAGAGAGAAAGGAAGATGACGCGGGAACCGCTGGCATATGCCTAACAATTCGTTCCAGCAGCGATCAAGGCGGACTGTGTTATACGCAAGCGTGATCGGTTCGGCCCAGCCAATGTCAAACAGAGGCGCGCCCATACCACAAATCGGTAACGGCCGATTGGCCATCGGTGACGACATAGGGCTGATCATTGGGGCCACCTGGGAATGCAAGGTGATCATGGTGACATTAGGCGTGCGTGCAGGCTATTGAGGTGACAAGATGTGTTGCAAAGAGCTTGCCGGCAAAGGAGTGCTCCAGCCGCATGGTGGCCGGTGGAGCTCGTGAGCCAGGAGTGGAGCTGATTCAGCCTCTACTGCACAGTTGGAAGAGGGAGTGGCGTGGCGATTTGTGATTCAAGTGGTCATGGTGCAGAGCACAAGAGGTGGAAGGATTTTGGCTCATGCGCAAGGCTGGTGCGGCGAAGAGCCATGGGCTGCCACTCAGTGAAGCCAGCGGGCACACGCACCCGAGCACAAGTTGTCCGAGTCAGCAATCAACCGGGCAAGCAGCGCCCGCTGTGAGCCTGCGCGAGGCGACTCAACGGGGCTTTGCACCCTGCGTCACACCAGCCTAGACACGTCCGTTTGAAACCGGGATTGATGAATCACTGCCTGACACGCCCACGCCCACAACCACGACCACGACCAGCCTGAACAGCCTCAGCAGGACGCTGCCGCGCTGGACCGACACACACACACACACACACACACCTCAACAGTTGCAGTTTGAGCTGGAGGGGTATATGTGAAAGTGTGTCGTCAACTACACTTATTCACTCAAGCGCACACTCACTGTTTGCCAAGTGGCCAAGAAATTACATTTAAGAGATGTACGTGTTAGATTAACTAGGGCGGATTTGTCATTCTGACGTTTGTGTGTCGTGGAGCCTTCTCTCGTTGTTGTCCGAAGTTGCTGGACGGAGCGGGTTGTGAGCTCTCGCTGCTCGTTTCCGTTCCGTGCTTGCTTCTCGTCTCACTGCTGTTCGGACTGCGCTCGGCTGGGCTGGATTGGGCTGGGTGGCTGCGGATAAAATCTTGTAGTTTTCTTTCCTTGAGAAGTGCTTGGATCGGTGTTGCCACGGAACTGTGATCTGGTGCAGGGTAAGTTTCTTTAGATGATGGTTAGAGGTTGTTTCTCCATCGGTTGCTGCTCCAAAACTCGTCTTTGACTCGGGGCAGCAAAGTGTCAACTCAACGCGTCGGCCTCGTGGTATTTACCAGCGGCAGTGAGGAATGGCAGCTGCGTTTGGCGCTGCCGGCGCCGGGCAACTGGGGTTGGGCGACGAAGGTATTGACTTGCTTCTCGCCTTGTTGTTGTGCATGTGCCCTGTGCATGTGCCCTTGTGATGCCGTGAAGCTCACCATTGTTCCATGAACCGCAAACAGGTCCCATTTCAACATCATATCGGTCATTGGCCGTGCCCAGGTCCGCGTCACTGATCAGCCTCTCTCCCCCCCACCCCCCCTTCCCCACCCTCACACGTTGCTTCCTGGGTGTGCTCACATCTGTGAAACATGCAAATGCACTTCAGCGGGTTGCGAGCAGCAGCAGCAGGAGCTTACCACAGCCTGCTCGTCACTACTGATGGTCAGGTGCCAGTTTATGGACATGGGATGGCAGGGTGCATTTCGGTTAGTCATGAGGTCTCCCCTCATGAGCTCTTGAGCTTGTCTTCTAGGACTGGTCTACTCGGCGGGCAAGAATGATCACCGCCAGCTTGGACGGAGTGGTCCCGCAGGCATCTTCAAGCGGGTCCGTCAGATCTCGCCAACTTTTGCAAAAAAAAAAAAAAAGTCGCGAATGTGCCAGGGTGATGTGACCATATGCACATCTCTACCCCTAATCCCATCACTCACCGAGACTGCGCCGTGGCGACCAGATTGAGGCGATTGAAGTGGCGAGCATACGTCAGGTCGCAGCCGGCGAGGACTTTAGTCTAATGCTCGATGATCGCGGCAAGGTGTATGCCGTTGGTGCTGGCGAACGTGGCCAGCTGGGCTGTGGCCGGTCAGTAGCGTGTATGCACATGCGCGACTCGGCGGCCATCGGTTTTGGCTTGTGGCTCTCACCACCTTTTACTATGACTGTCATGACTTGTTTGCAGGCAGACCAGTGAGGAAGGACATCGGGTTCCCAAGATTATTCGCAGTTTGCATGATGTTTGTGTTTCCCTTCACTGTAAATGTGTAGCAAGTTTGTTTTCTTTGCCAATGCCTAATCTCTCTCTGCGCTGCATGTCATGCACAGGTGCCCATCGTAGCCTTGAGTGTTGGGGGGCGACATGCCCTGGCCCTCTCCGCAAGCAGCATCGTTTTTGCCTGGGGTGAAAATGCCAACGGCCAGCTGGGCAACGGCCACTTTGTTCCCTCCTATCAGCCCACGCCCATTCCAGAACTCAACGGCCGGGGTGTGGTTGGGCTAGCCGCGGGCCGTCAACATTCGTTGGCTCTTACAGCCGCAAGCGAACTCTATGCTTTTGGCGCCAACGAGCACGGGCAGTTGGGTGTTGGGGACACCAAGCCGCGTCTGCGTCCAGAGTTGGTGCGGGCTGCCCTGCGCAAAGGTTTAGTCAAGGTATACTGCGTTTCGTGGTCCTTTTCTGTCCGCATAGTCATTGGCTTGTGGCAATATCATCGCTCGCTCCCACACCAGCACTCACATAGCCCAACACACCTCTTTTTGAGACCATAGGTGAGCGCCGGCGATTTTCATAGCCTAGCCCGCTCTGCCACAGGGCACGCCTTTGCCTGGGGAGGCAACCAATGGGGCCAATGCGGTGTGGGTGACGATGCGGATGCCATTCTGCTTCCCCGGGAAATCGACTCGGTGCAAGAGCATGGTCACATCGCCGACATTGCCACGGGCAAACGTCACTCAGGTACAGCCAATACAACGTGCCTCATAAGTCCTCTTTTTTTTTCTTTCTTTCTATGCAGCAGGCCTGCCTAATCTCACGCGGCTGCCTTCGATGCCTCGGGATCTTTGCCAGTTCTGCTGGTGGTCACGTCCAATCAAACGACTCCGACCCCCTCGACCTTTCACAAGCAGTTGCTCTTTACTTTTGGCGCCAACTCCTTAGCCCAGCTGGGTGTGGCTGCAGGTATGTATGGCAGCTCAAGAGGCGCTCATACACGCTGTTGTCTTTGGCTCGCTGCATCTCACCTCAGAGGTGATCGGTTCACCGTAGACCACCCGGCCCACAGCCGTGACAATTCTCGGACGCCGCTTCTGTTGCGACCACCCTCTGAGCATAGGATATCAAGCGTGAGTGTGTGTGCGTTTGCATTTGCGTTTGCGTTTGCGTTTGCGTTTGCGTTTACTTTCTCCTTGACGCCTACGTTGACTACCATGGACTGGAAACTATGCTTTTTTACCAAAAGTAGCGTGTCACCGCAGCCGGTTGGTTCTGATCTTATTCGTCAATGTCATTGCTTTCATTGTGCAGATCACTGCAGGCGGGGACCACAGCTTGGTTCTGTACGAGGAAAGAGCCGAAGAAGCCCCCGAGTCTAAACGCGCCTTTGCTTTTGATGAGTATGTCGTTTTGATCACGCGTGCTTCTTGCTTGATGCACGCGCTGGCAAAGCGCTCAATTTGGTGCTTGTACTAGCTTGGCCATCGCAATGCCGATCGCCGCTCTGACCGCTGATCAGGTGCGCGAGCTCGCTCGAACAGATCGGCCTCGACTGCATCAGCAACTTGAAATCATGCTCAGTTCGGCTGGATGTCTCAACGCCGCCTTTTTGACAACGGTCAGTGTTCCTGCACAAAACAGAACAAGGCGCTGATACATAAACGTTGCCAAATCCACATGTATACATAAAACATGCACACACGCACGCACAATTTGGGATCACGACACTGCCAAGGCCATTCACGCCTTGAATTGTGCCTGTCCGATAGACGGACAGACCAGCAGATGGCGTGATTGTGGCGCTTGGTCAGGTCCGATCGTTTTTCGAGGCCATTGTCGCGCTCAACGACGAACATGCCACTGAGGTCGTGTCCCGTGCACTACGAAAGCTGTTTGGCAACCTCCAGCACATTTCTCCCATCAACGAGAATCATTATCTCTTTCTTCTGGTCTTGCTGGAATGTCCATTGCTGCTCAAGTGGGTCCATCTTTGCTTTGATGCCGTCGTCAGTCTTTCGTGGCACTTTTGGCGCTTTCTTCTTCCTCCTTTTCTTCACCACCTCTTCTTCATGCTCTGGGCCTTGGCTTACAGGCCGGAAAGTCACAGCGTGCCCTTGGAAGGGTTGGTGCGCGTCTTTACACAAGTCACGCACCAACGTAGTGACGCGGTTGGCGAGCACATGCTCAAGTCCTACCTGCATGCGCCAGTCACCTATTTGCACCGGGCTGTTCAGGTACGGAGCTTGCCGTAGCTCGGTTGACGGCTCATGGTTCAGCCAGTCTTACAGTTCCACCTCGTGTCGCGGCACCCCACGTTTTTGCACGTGCTGCTAGGTGCTACAAGGCTACTTGAGCCATCTTCTCACAGGCCGTGGCACCGCCTCAGAGCCCGTGTATTTGACTTGCGTGAGTCTTCAAGCCCTATACTTCCTGAACAAGCGTGTTGACAAGCTCAAAGCGTCGGCATTTTACAACGATCATGTCGGTGTCGTTTCTTCGTCATGCTGCATGAGCCGAAATTTGCTTGCTTGCGTAAGGACAGCTCATTAGGTCAGCGCTGCTATGCTTTTTTGCGTAGATTGGGTCTACGCCGGCCATGCTTCAAGAAATGTTGGTCTGGGTACTCAACAAGAGCAATGTTTTTAGCTTCTGCATGTTTCCGTTTTTGATCCCCTTGCCCGTGAAAGAGCAGATTGTTTTTCAAGCGTCCCAGGCTGCCATGATGCAATCGGCCATGACGAGCATGCTCACAGGTGCCGAGGCACCTGTGTTGGTGCTAAAGGTGCGCCGAACTGACATCCTGGAAGATACTATGAAGGCTCTTTCCATGGTCTCGCCAACCCAATGGACAAAGCCCCTTCGGATCAAATTTGAGGACGAAGAAGGCATGTCGCGCCCTAGTGACTGCTGTTGGCCTGGTGTTTTGGCCGCTTGTTTGGCAGAGCTGGGACTGACTGGCTTGTTGCTGCTCTTCCCCTGGGGTGCAGGCGTGGATGAGGGTGGCTTGGTGAAAGAATTCTTCCAGCTGGTCATGCCCAAGTTGTATGCCCATGCGTTTGTCCCGATGGAGTCCGAGGGTCTGCGATGGTTTTGGTTTGCAGGTCCTACCGAAGACCGCTTGCAGGTCAGGATTTGTGCTAGAACTTTTGCCCTGGTATTGGCACCCATCGGAGCTATCGGAGAGCTGGCATCATTTCTGGTGTTTTCAAATGTGTCGCCATGTTGCTTGGTGGCGGGCCTGTTTCCCTTTTCTCACCATACCTCGTGTCTGCAGGCCTACTATGCCATGGGTCTCTTGTTTGGCTTGGCTTTGTACAATCATGTGCTTGTTGAGCCTCTGTTCCCTTCTGTCTTTTACAAGATGCTGCTTTTGGCAGATCCTGAGGTCCGTTGAACCGCTCAGCCTGACTCATTGCCAATCAATATCACCTCCATGGTCCCGTACGAGCACAGTCAGGACATGTTTCCCGGTATTGCTCAGCGCTGGACGCATTCTGGATACATCGTGCTTAGATGAGCCAGCTGACTCTTGACGATTTGGCGTCATGTGCCCCGGATGTGGCCAAGGGCCTGCGCTCGGTCAGTTCCACGCTTCGCTTGTTATGCACCCGCTCTTCTTGCTGATTTTGGCACACTATGGTCTTCAACTTCTTCACGTCTCACTTGATCATGTGGCCTTTCCTTCGCGATTATTGGTTGACCACATCAACCAAAGCTCCTTGACTATGACGGTCACAACGAAAAAGAAGTCTTTGGGTTAACCTTTGAACTTTCACACAAGGATGTTGATGGTCGGGTGGAGACGATGGAGCTCAAGGTGTGTGTGTGTGTGTGTGTGTGTTTGTGTGTTTTGGTGACTCCCGTCCTTGTTTCCGACCTTGCTCAAGCAAACCGTTGGGTTTGTTGTATAGGCGGGCGGAAAGGAGATGGACGTGACAGCGTTGAACAAGCACGAGTATGTGCAACTTTACGTGCAGTATTACTTGTATGAACGCGTCGCAGCTTCTGTCGATGCCTTTCGCACTGGCTTTTTTATGATAGTTCAAAAGACACCGTACGTAGCAACCCAATTCTTTCGACAGATGGCAGCTTGTACCATGTAAACCTTCCCCAACTGACTTTGTCAACCCTTTGGACCTGGACAATGTAGTGCATTTTACATGCTCCAGCCCCGCGAGCTGGAGCTACTTCTCTGTGGCAACCCCGAGTACAAGCTCGACCAGTTAAAGGACAATGCGCGATATATTAATTACTCGGCCAAGGACACAGTCGTTCAGTGGTATGATACCTAACGCTGCTCGACGACGGGTCGAGGAGGAACGGGAGGTCATGCTGGGGCTTGCCCTCAGATGCACATTCCCTTCATGACCATTCGTTTTGTGATGACAGGTTTTGGGACTATGTCTTGGCACTGCCGCAATCCAAGCGACGTCGCTTCCTCATGTTTCTGACGGGCTCCATGCGCGTGCCCGTGCAAGGCGCCAAGGGCATCAAGGTGACCATTCAGCGTGTCGCTGACACGGTACGTTTCTTGCAGGCACCCTAAAAGGGAGAAGGCTCGACTACCTCTCTTTCATGTCTGTCTTGTCAACTACGGCTTCAATCTCACAAGCACTGTGGGTCCGGGTGATGATAGACTCGACTTCCAGTTGCTCATACCTGCTTTAATGTGCTCGACCTGCCGCCGTACGAAACACGTGAAGAGCTGGAACGCAAGCTTGGGTATGCGCTTGAGGAAACGGAGGGATTTGCTTTGGTATAGAAGCACTTCCATTTGCAGGGCCCAACGGCCGTTGTGGTTGGTCCATCGAGTCCACAATGACAGAGGGCCCAATTCGAAAAAAAAACAATCAAGAGGGACGCATCCTCCTTTCAAACCGAGCCAGAAAAGAGAGACGTGCGAAAAGAACACTCGCAAGGCAAAAACCGCTTTGCTCAGGGCAACGCAAGGACATTCTCTTTCACCCTCGGGTAGCTGCACAGCAGCCAGTGCACTTATAAGGGGTGGGTGGTTCAGCCTATCTATGAACTTTGCTCGTCCACGCCAAGCTTGTAAAGAGTAACGCGGCCAAAAAAGTCGGAAAACTTGGTAAAGGTCAATCGCAGCTGTTGGACCTCAATCCGAGTCTCGTTGAAAGCAAACTGCTGTTCGTGGTTGACATCTTCAGGGTAAACACGGCCGAGTGTTTCATAAGCGCCACCGAGGGTCTTGCCCTCAATGAGACATTCCAAGCCTGCGGCAAGCAAGAGGCGTCAGGGGATCCAAGCCGAAAAAAGAAGTTTTCAGAGAGCCTGTCATCCGGACGGTAGAAGTTGCCAGCTCGGACGCATTGACGCACCCACGAAGCCCCCTTGGAAGACAAAGGTCAAAATTTGGGGAACCAAAGGCGCGGCAAAGCGCATTTCAATGACTTGCTCCTCACCCTGAGCGAGCCATCAGTTTCAGATTAGCATGGATAAGAACCTGTGAAGAGCCCTGGGGCGCAGGGTCTCTTTTATTTCAGAAGCAGTAAAAGCGGAAAGAGAAGCCTATGTAGACCTCCTCGAGGATGCGACTAGCAGCGGTTGAGCAAATATCCCACCGGTTCCGAGTTCCAGCACGTGTCATCCAGGCCATCATTCAGGTGCTGCTTCCCAAACGACTTTGTGTCGCCATTGAGGACTGAGCTGACTCTGGTGTCAGCAAAAGGGAAAACACAATGAGAAAGGCGTGTCAGGGATTATAAACACTCCTTCTGGCTGCGTCAAAAAGCAGGAGCATGCACCTGCCAATCTGGCCCTACTTGATCTTCACGTCGTCCATCGTGCTCATTATTGTTGCCAAAAAAATCAAAAAATTTGATGATTTGATCTGATCTTTTTTTGCGTGTGTGTGTGTTTGTGTGTGTGTGTGTGTAGTTGACTCGTTTTTTCTACATGGAGTTAAATTTTTTCTGGTCCAGCTCAGCACAAATCAAGGAAGTACAGGTGCGAGAGGCGTCGGAAGGAGTGCCGGAGGGCGCTTACAAGACAGGAATGCGGTTTTCCTTGGCCCACTTCTTCATGACACGAGTGATTTGCTCGACCTGAGGGCTGTTGCTGTTCATCAAAATGGCAATCATCTCCCGCAGCGATTCTTTGGGTTCCTGTCCCGCAATGATTTGCTGGAAAACCCCAACGCAGGCGCCGCGCTTGCCGTTCCAGTACATGGGATCTGGGTCCAAGCGCTCCAAAACATCAAAGGCCTTGGCCGCGTAGTAGAATGCCCCCATCTGTTGGTGCCCAGACCAATCGGAACAAGACCATTCCCGGACGTGAGCACGGTCGGCCGTCACAAGGCAAATGCAGACAGTGTACAAAGGAAGCCAGGCCGACTGGCCAAACCTTATAACAGTCGTTGGCAATGAGTTGCAGCAAGTGGTAGGAATCAGAAGAGGTTTCCATTTTGAGGTACAGTTCCCAAGCGAGGCGCGGCTTGCGATTCATGATGTCTGTGTGCAAGAAGCGTGGCGGCAAATCAGGCGAGAAGGCGCCATTGCACATGCCGCGACGACGGGAAAGGTCAGCACGTACAGCAGCGTGCCAGCCACGAAAGGTAATGGAAGTCATCACGCAATTCTTCTGATTGGATCAACAAGAAGGCTTCCTCGGCCTCCTTCCACTTGCTGCACGAGGCCAGGGCCTGCCCATAGTTGAAGTTGAAGGTATCGTCGTTGTAAAAGTAGCTCTATCAATAGAATGTCCCATAACGACCGGGTCAAGCTGACATGAGTTTGGAGGCAAGTCATCCAGATCTGCCATCATGTTTTAGCACCATGGCAAAGCGAGCTAATGGCGGGTGCAAGACAAGACACGCTGCTCCACCTTGATCGAGTCAAGGTAAATGAGAACGTCATCAAATTGACGCAGGAGGTAAAAGCACGAGGCCATGCACTGGCGACCGGGAATGGTGTCGCATTCGCTGGCCGAGCCACCAACGAGCTGGAAGTACTGCTGAGCCAACTTGAGGTTCTCCTGCGACTCGTGCTCCTGGCCAACGCAAGCATTGACGACGCCCTTGATGATATAATCCTATTTCAAAGCCAATGTGAGCACGGCCAGCACAGGTACGAGACAGTGGACAAGAGGTGCTGGAATCGGCTTGTAAAGCTAGCGACCATTGCTCTCACGACCGGCTTTCCAGCGTCCGCAGAGAAGCGGCTGCTTGGACACAACCGCAGGAGAAGACAAGGATGGTGGTGGTGGTGGTTATTTGGCAAGGCCCGTGAGGTGCTTACCTGAGGTACGTTGGGATCGAGATCTTGGGTCAATTTGTACGCCTCCTCCAGATCATTTTGGCGCAGGTAGTAGATGATCAGGTTGAGACGTGCCTCGGGCAGGACATCGATGAGCTTGGGCATGACCTGAAGCGCGCTCTCGCCATCGCGGAAAACCACGAGATTGTGCTTGATAATGTCCTGAGCGTATTCAAAAGAGGCGGATGCCTTTTCTTGCAGAGAGAGGAGCTCGGCCTCAGCGGCCTTGCCATTGTATAGACGAAAGTGATTGCAAGCCTTGAGGTTGAGAGCGGTGGCGCTATCTGGAAACTGAGTCAGGTAGGACTGCAGCACCTCTTGCGAGACATCGTAGTAGTCCAGCTTGTAGTAGCAGAGGGCAATGTAGGCATTGAGCGCGTGGTAGTCACGGTTCTCAAGCAGGAGGCGCTTGTAAATGTCAATGGCTTCTTGATAATGGCTTCGCAAGTAATGGATGGAGGCCAGACTCAGCTGTGTGCAGGTGACACGGATCATGACGGTTAGGCAGGTCAAGAGTGGCAGGATCGAGAGCGCATCACGTACACACCACAGCAAGGGGACGGTCTGCCATGCGATGGCGGGTGCACTGATTCTCGACCTACCTGGTCCTCCACCACGTCTTCAAGATTCTTGTGAAAGCTCATCAATCGTGTTTCGTTGCCAAACTAACATGTAAAACAGCCCGCCGGCCATGTTCCAATTGGACAGGCTTTCAGTAAGCATAGGCCCTCTAGCAGTGGCAGGGACGCCGGTGTCAAGTCAACCATACGAGAAGACATACTTTGTGGGAGAGATGAAATTGAAGTCGGTTTTGTAGCGGGCCTTGAGGGCCCTTGCCGGCAGCATCGTCAGCCTCTTGGTACATGCCGAGAAAGAAGCAACAGCAGGCCAAGTGGGTCCAATGCTTGGCGTCAGCATCTGGCTGTTCGAGAATGGCTTTGAAAACCTGGCAAGCGGGCGAGGTGAGAGAAATCGGGCGAGTCGTCCAAAAACAGGCGCCATGGGGTGTGTACCGCAGAGCTAGGACGCACCTTGAGCGCGCGAGCAAACTGGCCCAGGTGGAAACAACAGTAGGCAATCCATTCTTGAGAATGTTCAAGGGGCTTGCCAGCGCCCTCGCAAAACTATCAAGGGCGAGGCGTGAATGCGGTCGAATCACCATGCCAGCAGACCCTCAAGTCAGGATACACACGCAAACACCTCGTACCTCGAGCAGCGTAAGGGCCCCAACGTAGTCGCGCTTGCGCAGGAACGACTCAAGTTTGGGCAATTCCTTTTGCTTTTTGGCGCTGCGATGCCTCTTCAGCTCTGCATCGTCGACCTCTGCCGCTTTGGTGCGAGAGAGCATCTACGAGGGATGGGGGACGTCCGGTTAAACAGACCTTCCAGTCTGTTGCCTGTTTCAACCACGAGCAGGGGGCAGAGACCGTACCATCTTGTCCGGTTCAAGTGATCGTAGCGCTAGTGAGCAAATGCTTTGGATGATGGAGCGAGCAAGGTGTGTGTATCAAGAATCAAAGCCTTGTTTGCAGGCACCCGACTCGAGCAAGCTCAAGTGCCGCGCAGAAAAGGGCGCCCTCCTAATCTGGCTGGCCCCAACAAGTATTTGGGTCCGTCTCCAGTGCTCAGCCGGCTGATTGTCTGAATCTCAATGACTTGATCACTGCCACTGAATCAATCTCAAGGCTCCTCTGGCTGCCTCGCTGACGCTGACGCTGTCGCCGGTGTCGCCGGTGTCGCCTCGAGTGAGTGAAAGGGGTTTTTCCTTTTTTTCTTTTTTTTGAGTGTGGTTGTTGTTGTTGTCGCTTGTCACCAAGGCGATCACTCAAAATTTGCAGAGCCGTCAATCTGCTCAAAGACTTGGAGAGACTTGGAGACTGGGGTTCTCATTGTCATCTTTTTTCAAACAAAGGAAAGGATGATCAAACTCAATTTTTCTTCTGTTGTTGGGAAAAGGGGGGTTTTCCCGTCCCACTCTGATATGAGACGGGCAGGGCGGCCGGTAAGCGGGGGTTTGAAGCAGCACCAATTGCAAAAGCACGCGCGCACTTTTATGCAACGAGGGTTCAAGGCAAAGAGAGGGAATAGAGTGAAAAGAGGAAACAAGTTGACCCCAGCCCAGCAGCGGCAGGGCCAACTCAACGCAGCTCATTCCATCGCGGCAGCTTCCAGAGTTTACGAGTGCCACGCGCACATTTACGGGGTGCAGGGCTATACTCGTGCATCAGAGGGGCCCAGATAGTCACCCGTCAGGGAGGCGGTGATAAACTATGATTCAAACAGCGTGTTCGCATGAGCACAGTCGCAACAGCAGGCGCCCTGAAGGAGCAAAGACAGGTGCAAGGGCTTCACGTACAATGTCTTGTGCAGCAATGCGCACAGCAATAATCTTGACACGCACTCCGTCGTTTGGTTCGATTGTGATCTGTGGAATGCCCGCCAGGCGCAGGTCGTGTCAGTGTTCGCCAGTGTTCATGCGGGCAACGCCCCCGCTATGGAAGGGGAGCTCTGCCTACCCCGTCTTTGGCGGAGATGTAGCGAGGGGGATTCGCATCAGAATCAAACGTCATGTCAGGGATCCACTGCGGTTCACATCCCCCCCCCAAAAAAAAACAAACAAACATGAGACGAAAACCAGCGGGGCAGAGGATAAAACAAGTACGTTGCATATCGTGAGGTCAAGAAAGCCGGGCAGAACGCAATGGCAGGAAAGTCGAGGGCTGACATACGCTGTTTGACACAAATGCGGTCAAGGGACCAATGGAAACGAAAATGCCCCGCTACAAGTTGTCAACACCGGCATCGAGGATGCATTTGTCAGGATTCCCGCGCGCAATCAGATCGAGCGATAGTGAGGTGAAGGGTGCAGGTTGTGCTGGGCAGTCACCAGGCAGCCGAGTCAACGCACGTTGTTGACACTTGTCACCATGGTATCAATGACTTGTTTGGGCACGGGCCGCAAAATGACGGCGGTGTATGTGACGTTGAAAAGAATCTCGCCGCGGTTGAACAGAATTCGGCCCTCTGAGATGCGATCAATCTTGATGACGGCCAGCACGTAGCCATGACTACACAGTCACACCAAGAGGTGTTTCATCAGTCCTTAAAGTCCGGACCGCTCTGAAGAGATGCCGGAGCACCTCTTCCCCCCACCACCTGCGCTGAATGCGGCAGGTGACTTCTAGAAACGAAGAGTGCTGGTGCACCAACCTGCGATGCACTTTGCACTCGACTTCGCTGTAGAGTTGGGTTTTGAGGATGGCCTCAAGGTTTTGGTCCAGGAATCGCGGATGCAGGAGCACATCGTGCGTCAATGTTTCCTGTTCAGCCGACAAGATATGCGCGGTCGAACATCAACGTTGTGAGCAAAAGCTTAGCGACAAAGTGAAACCAACTCGCAAGCCATGTCTAGCGATCTGGCACGGAGCCACAAAGCCAGAGAATGGCTGTCACGCGAATTGGAAGGGCATCGGAATCCAGGAGTATACCGTGAAAAACATGGTTTCGGACGCAAGGTTAGTGTTGGGAGGCCCGTCACGGTGTACAAGGTATCAAGCAGGACAACAACTGGTGGTCCAGAGCACAAACAAGACGGTGCCTTGGACACGGCACGTCCAGCTTGTCCCTCAACAGGACCTCGCGGGTCAGATCTGAGGCTCGAACGTCGATTCTCGGGCAGTGTGGTGCCGTTTCTTCCCACGGCCAACGCCGTGGTTTCGGGTCAGAGGGTAAACGCTAACGCGCACGCCTTCGATATACACCTAGTCAGGAGGAAACGAGAGAAGGACGACGCTGCAATCAAGAGCCCCGACCAGGGCGACGACTGGATGAGAAGCACTGAACTGAACTCAATCCAAGCTCCTCCACACACACACACACACTCTCAGGGCAGCTCGCAACTGTGTTCTCTCTTCTCGTTGTTCAAGAGACAACTTTTTTTTACGGACCAGCTGTTGTCAACTGCTAGTTCAGCTCTTGGACAGACACACATCGTGACAATTTGAGGGCCTGTTCTCGCCGATGTTTTGGTGGGCAGCTCGAGAGGAGGTGCAGTAAAAAGAGAGGAAGTTGCAGATGACAATATACACCTAGTGGTATAAAGTGGTGTAGATATCAAACTTATTGTAGTATATGCCCCTTCACCATCAACAGCATCATTTGAGCGCTCAAACGCGAATTTTGGCTGAAACCTGAGCGCCACACACCTGTCCTGCGCCTTGCTGGCTCAGTGTGGGGCGCCCAGCTGTGAGGTGCTGGCGAGATTGGCCAAGGCGGTGGGGTTCTAGGCAAGCTGGAGCAGTCTTCATACTTGGTCTGCCGATGCGACTAGTGGTGGACTGTTTTCCTCCAGTGAGCCTGCACGAGCCGTGCTTGTTGGCCTGAGCCTCGAACAAGGGGCCGGCGTTTGTCCACGATACTTTAGATTGCCTTTGCCAGCGTGAGAAGGGCTCGGGTGATCGCACGCTGGTCGTTGTGGGTGTGTGGGTGTACCTGCGTATTGGCGAGCCAGCCTGGCAACGCAAGAGAACCCGCTGCCGGGCGAGTGCCCGAACCCGTGCTGATTCCTTCACGGTCATTGGCCGCCACCTTGCGGTCACTTCCGCCACTACCGCTTGCTGGCTCTGACCCCTGAAACCCCACGTCATGTCGCACGTGGGAGGCCAGTTGCGTGCCTACTCCCAGGTGAAGATCATTTCACGGTTTGTCAACAAGAAGCGCGCCACGACCTTGATTGCCAGCATCGAGCAATACGACAACAAGTACATCTGGATCGGCACCAACGACGGGTAAGAGGCGGGGACAAGTTCTTGCTCAAGTCAATTCAGTGGCCTGGTTTGCGTGCCTTGTACTGCTTGGCCTCAGCCGCACAGTGATGCTTGAGGCTGTCTGCTTGAGGCTTGAGGGACATGCTGGGGCGTCATGGTGTCACAATCTCAAGCTCACCATGCCGCTTGTTCTGCAACTAGCGTAATTGTCCAATATGCTCTCCGTGTCATCACTTCCGTCACTGGACGCAAGACTTATCAATGCGATGTCATTGGCAGTCAAACCCTGGTGCCATCACAGCCTATTGTACAACTTCAGGTGTGTCGGGTGTCGAGTCAAATCGAGATGCGAGGCTGCTATGGCTTTTTTTTTTTGTGCCTCTCTTTTGGAAGCCCGACTGACCGACGCATATACATCATGGCTGGTCCCCCGATCTGCAGGTGGCTCCAGGTGCCGAAAAGCTCCTGGCCGTCACACAGGGTCAAGTATGGCTGCTGCACATGCACAGCCTCAAGGTCATGATGGATCGGCCTTATGGCAAGGTGAGCTTGGTCGTCGCTGACCGGCCAACAGCGTAGCCAGTTGGGCCGTCGTTGTCGCTTCTGCTAGCAACATCCTGGCCAGTCACATCTTATTTTCATGGCTGCGTGACTTCAGGGCATTGAACGCATGGTCATTGACCGCAGCCCCGCGCTGGATGGCAACCTGCACTTGTCGTGCGTGCGGCCCAATGGTAGCAAGGCCTCGGCCGCCACCCACCTCACCTTGTCGGGCAACAATCTCATGCCCGATTATGATCGCAAAGAGAGCCGCAATCTTCCCCCCGTACGTGCGATTCATCTCTTCTCACAGCCCACACGCCTGTGCCCGATTCAATGCCGACCTTGACGCTGATGCGATCACCGTGTCTGCCCCACCCCAACTTCATCCGCAGAAATTGCAATGCATTGAGCGGTATGGGGACCAGTTTCTTCTGGCTCACGGTGGATTTTACCATGTCTACTCGATGAGCCGTGAGGAAAAGCTGCCACTGGTTCCGTATGAGGATAAACGTCCCATCATCACCTGGTCGCAGAACGACTGCGTGAGTGAACCCAACATTTTCAATAGCCCATACCTTTTCTTCCTTCCTCCCTTACCTGTCTACCATTGAAGTATGCGTGGGTGCTGGTTTCTGCTCACCCCTCTCATTCGTTGCATTGCAATCCCTTTTCATTGGCGACAGTTCCTGTTGGCGGTGGTGACAGAGGGAGAGAGCCTGGCCATTCAAGTGAACAAAGATGGGCAGCCCTCCGGCACGGCCCCCATCCGCTTCGTCGATCATCCCGACCTCATTGCGTTCCAATACCCCTACATCATTTCTCTTAATCAGGCCTACGCCTTTCTCAACGTGCACAGGTGTGTCAAAGGTGGACCAAAACCCCTTGCTCCTCCCAATGACATAATAGCCATCCAAACCGCTCACACTGTTGCCCTCGACGGGTTGTTGTTGATGCCCTTCTGTTGCTGATCACCTTTTAGCATTTTGACATCAGACCACGTGCAAAACATGAACTGCGATGAGTGTATCATCCTGCAAAATCGCAACGGCGTCGTGTTGGCCACCACCACCAAATCTGTCTCCATTCTGGCCCTCTCCACCTTTGAGACGCAGATTGCCGATCTGCTACAGGACGGACGGGTCAAAGAAGCACTGGATCTGGCCGAAGTCACGTTTGGGCATGAGGAAGACGCTGCCACGACCGCACCAGCACAACTCGAGGCTGACCTAGACAAGATTCGCGCTGTTCAGGAACAAGCAGGCTACACGCTTTTGAAAGACGGCCAGCTTGCTGATGCCCTGAATTTATTGCTGAGCGCTGGGGTGGATCCAGCTGATGTAAGGCTGTTTTGACGGATCGAAGTGCAATTTTGCCCATCATAAGCTCAGCTCACATTTCTATTGATGGGCTATTTTTTGTCAAGCTGCCCTTTATCAAGCTTTTTGCTCTTATATTCCTTGCATTCTGCACATCAATCTCCACAGGTGCTCTTGCTATTTCCATCCCTCCAAGTGCAGGAGCCAGAGGAAGTCACCGAGTATCCCAGGTCCATCGGTCTGACAGTTGCCGAGAGCAGCAAGAGTAAGCAAACTGATCGGCTTAGAGCCTGGCATGTCCTTGCAGACCTGACATGCATGTGGTACCCATCTCCGCTCACCCATCTTGCTCATCTCCCAACCAGTTGACATGGCAGATCGCCGGGCTCTCGAGACCATGGCCGACTACCTTCTCGAGGCACGGCGCTATTGTGACGGGTACGCACACGCACGCGCCGCAGAAAACGTCTCTTTTGCCATAGCAGAGCTTAAGGAAGGCCGGGTAGTCCAGAGCCTCACACCGCACGGTTTCTCGTCGCCCAGCCGTGATGCACAGATGAGCGCCGATACGGCTGTAGCCCTGTGCTATGCCGTTCTGTCGGCTGATAAGCTTTCTCAGTGGGTCGCGCGGGGCGACACCATGTGCAACCTTTCCGTTTGTGCTAAGCGCATGGAGGATCTGAACCGTCTTCACGTGAGTACAGCCTTTTTTGACGATGGGCAACAACAAGTTTGCATGCAATACTCTCACATAGGCGCATCTCCAAAAACCTTCTCTTCACATGTTAGGCCATGGCCTCGCTATTTGCACGTGAAGGCATGGTGCAAAAGGCACTTGATGTTTGGAAAAAGTGCGCACGCGATACCCACGAAGCCGCACTCGCGTGGTTCGATTCGTGCACGGCTGTGCACACGCACTCACCCTTTTTGACCCACGGCGACTCTTTTCTGAATAGGCTTGAGCTATCGCCCACTCCATTGGATCCTACTTATCCCGGTCCAGAAGTGATTGTACAATTTCTGATTCAACATACAGACGCGCGCCTCGATCTACGCACGTTCTTGCTGGAACAGCTTGAGTGGCTCTTGAAGCGAACGCCTCAAGCTATTCACATCATCACCAAGCGTGCTGTCAAGGAAAGCGTGGAGCTTTTCGAGCCAGCCACGATCCTCAAAACCCTTCAGCCCCACCGCGATGCCATGTTGCTTTATCTCGAGTGGCTGGTGTTTGAGGCCAAGGTAGGCGCGCTTTGCTGGCAGGACGAGCCTGTGATCCTGTTTCCTTCCCTCGGCGCTCCTTTGTGTGATGAGTGACAGTTTTCCAGCCTTTACATCAATGCCTTGCTTGGCTTGGCGCTGTGCCCGCATTTAGACGCATCGGGCCGAGTATCACACCATGCTGGCGCGGAATCTGGTTGACGCCATTCAGCGCGTTCAGCGGCGGGTGCGTTGTGCCAGGCTTGCGTTTGGGTCAAGTCGTTGGGTGTCTGGGTGTCTAGGCAAAGCGAGGACGGCATCTTGCTTCACTTGAGTCTACTCATTGCTGAGCATGGCTCTTAGGTTGAAAATCGCCGCAGCAAAGGCGAGGATGCGGATGAGCTTGTGGCTGAGCTGGAAACCCTGCGCCTTCGTCTTCGCAATGTGCTCAAGACGAGTCAGCAGTACAGCATTGACCTGGTAGGCTTGGGCACATTACTCCAGCCTGTATGTGACCAGCAGTATTGCTTATTGACGCTGTGTTCTGTCGTACTTTGCACGGCCGATAGTTGCTGCATGACCTCGAGGCTACGGCCCTGTATGCCGAAAAGGCTATCGCCTTGGGCCGTGCGGGTCGCCATAAGGAAGCTTTGGATTTGATTGTATACAAGCTCGAGGACCATGGGATGGCCCGTGAATATTGTCACATCATGGCCGTGGGCACCACTCGACGTGAGCGGCAGCATGTTTCACTAATGTTGTTCAAGGTATGCGTTTTTGATCTGGTCCCGGCCTGCCTCGCCCTTGGCGCCTGCTTTCTCAACGCTCACGATTGCGCTTGCATTGTTGGGTGGCACAATGTGTGCAGGTCTACATTGAGCCGCCACCAGGCAAACCACGCAACGATCACGAGGCCTTGGCTCTTCTCAATAGTCACCTCTCTGATCTGGATATTGCCGAGGTATGTTGGTATTTGTTACACTGCCCAACTGCCGTTTTGGGGCGTTGAAGTGCCTGTACGTCCCAACTTGCCCGTCGAAATGATCCGCTCGTGTCGTGGCCCATGCTCGGTTGTAGGTTTTGCACTTGTTGCCTGATGATTGGTCATTCAAGGTCATCGAGCAGTTTTTGCGACGGTCGATCCAGCGCGACGTCCATCACCAGGCGCTCATCCAAGTGAAGAAAGGTCTCGTGGCCAGCGAAGCCATTCAGGTGGAAAGTCACCTCGCTCAGCTGGAAAGCCTGCGCGTGTTTCTACCGCCGACCGCCAAGTGCCGAAAATGCAAGCGACCGCTTGCGGCACTTCCGTCTGGGGATTTTGACGTGCCCGAATGCCCGCCCTTTGTTCGGTACGTGGTGCCCTTGATGGCATGACCCCCAACTCGAGACATGCTCACTTGGGTGTGGCCGTGCATGCAGATACCCAAACGGCATTGTGACCTGCTTATCGTGCGGTCAAAATCCAGAAATCTGTCC
This sequence comes from Monosiga brevicollis MX1, assembly GCF_000002865.3. Taxonomy (NCBI): domain Eukaryota; class Choanoflagellata; order Craspedida; family Salpingoecidae; genus Monosiga; species Monosiga brevicollis. The sequence continues at coordinate 1,482,137 of NW_001865040.1, read as the reverse complement.
GGTCACTGCGACGCACTTTAATCCTCGAATACACAACACGATGACTTAAACCTGGCTCTAAATGGCATGTCGTACAGCGACACCTGTGTTGTTGCCGTCCTGCTTCTGAAGGTCTTGATGAAGGAGTCGCAATTGCAACCCTGACTGAACATGATCTTGTGGTGCCCGCCTTTTCATCCACCAAAGTCTGCTCACCAACACAGGCACAGACACAAGCACGATCAATTAATTCTCTGCGTCTTTGGCGGCTTCCGCAAACTCATCAGAAAAGACGTTGACGAGTTCAATGGGGTGGCTATAGTGCTGCTCAATCAGTTTGATTTGCTGCTCTTCCTGAGGCAGCACCATGGTGATGGCCGTTCCCTTTTTGCCGAAGCGACCCGCGCGCCCAATGCGGTGCGCATATTTTTCAAAACCTGGCACAGGCAAGCGGCACGTGTGGTCAGGCAGCCAAATTGTAAAACACTCGTGGGGAACAGACGGGCCGGGCCCCACGACAGGGACCGCCGCATGCTTCAGGCATAAATCGCGACATACTGATGGAGAGGCGATGTTGTTTCTCATCCATATCTACGGGCAGGTTGAAGTTGACCACAAGCGACACTTGGGGAACATCAATACCGCGAGCCAGGATATCAGTGGTAATCAAGACCTTGCTCTCGCCACGACGGAAGCTGCATTGCCCAAGCCGATGAGGGGTGAGGAAGCAGCCACGAGACACCACCGTAAGCCTCACAGGCGCCCAAAAGACCTTGCAAAAGCACCCGTCAGGACGGCGTTGGGTTGAAGAGAGTATGTGAGAGGACTTACCGAGTGAGCACGGCATCTTGCTGCTGCTTGTTCATATCTTTTCCACCAACAAGTACCTCCACGGTGAATCGCTCGGCCATGAGGCGCTTTGCCAGGTCAAAAGCCACCCCACGTTCCTTGACAAAGATGACCGTCTGACCAACGTTGACGGCTTCGTAAATTTCGCAAAGAGCCCGGAACTTTTCATCGTCATTACGGCACTGGATGTAAAGCTGCTTGACGTTGTCCAAAGTAACCTCCTTGATGGGAAGAGTAATAACGGCACGCGGTTCGGGCGCCGTCTTGAGAGCAAACTCCATGACGCCTTCCTCAAAAGTGGCCGAGAGCAAGATGACCTGGACATTCTTGTCAAGTTTGCTACAAACAAAATGGGAGGGGCAGGAGAGGGGGGGATGAGGAAATAGTCCAGGCTCCGCAGACCACACGGAGAAATGGCGACTGGCAGGAACGGCGATATACCCCATAATTTTGTCAATGTCAGCGCGACTATTAGGTTTGGCCAGAAGGTCGTCAGCCTCGTCGATGACAAAGTACTTGATGTTTTTGAAGTCGAATTGTCGGTTGCGAGGAGCACCGACAGCTTGGTTGGCCAAACGGCCCAGCGTGCCCACGACGATCTGCTGCGTGATCTTGCCCTTTGTGAAGTTGGGTGCGGTCGTACCATCTGGCAAGTCGGCTACGCCGTACGTAAAGGCCGTTTCCAGACCTGTGATCGTATCGGTTGGACATCATCAGATGAACAAAGGTTGAGTGCGCGTGTTTGCAGAGGCCGGCTACAGGTACTAAAAGTGTTTAGGCGGGTCGCACCCGTATCTTGGGCCAATTCATCAATGGTCTTGAGTGTTTGTTGGCACAGTAAAAAGGTTGGCGCTGTGTAGATGGCCTAGATAAACGGATGCAAGGCGAGGTTTGTCGGTTATTTAAATGCAAGTGTTTGTCAAAATAGCAGGTCCGTGCAGTTGATGAGGGCGGAGTGCAGCAGGGCACCCAGCAGGGCACCGGGACCGACCTGGGGCAGTTTGATGCTGGGATCACAGCGGGTGAGAAGGTTGAGGGAAAATGCAGCTGTCTTGCCAGTACCAGCCTGTGATTGGAAAATGAGGTTCTCGGGCCGACCCAGTTCCGGGCTATTCAGTTGAGAAAAAAAAAACAACCACCACCACCACCAACAACAATAGAAACCAAGAACAAAACCAAGCGCAGATGATGAGCGGTGACCACCTCTCCTTGGGTTGTCAGCGACTTGAAGGCAAAATTTCGGGGTGAGTAAGAGCAACAAGTACACGTACGAATTGCGCAGGAGGATGGGGAGAGCTGCAGACTGAATCTTGGAGGGCTGCTTGAAGCCCTTGGCATAACAGTTGATCAACACCTGCTCGCGGCTGGAAAACGCAACGCAACGTTGAGCGCAAGCCAATAATCATTGAGTCTGACTGGTGTGGGCAAGTCTGGGCAATATGACGATTGGGGTATTGAGCACTAGTCAGACGAGTGGTCGAGCCTACATGGGAAGGGTATCGGGTTGCTTGCCGACATCTTCAAAGGTGAGTGCCGAGTAGAGTGGGGAGGACTTGTCTGAGCGCTGAATGTCAAGGTCGACGCCCTCGACATCGATCAAGAGCTTGCTGGAGAAAGACGGAGCAGCCGCCGGTGGCGCATCCTTGGCAGTCTCCGCGGCCTCGGCAGATTTGCTCTCCTTGTCCGTGTCCAGGGCGTCGCCCAGGTCCGCGGCTAGCTTGTCCAGGCCCTTGTTCTCTCCGGCTTCCTTGTCTGCTTGGGCAGTTTTCTTGGCGCCCGAGTCCGTGGTGGCGCTTGCTTGTTGCTGGTCCTCGAGGGCCGGAAAGGGAGAGTCGGCCCAGGATTCACTGGACCCCTCGGTGGTGGCCCATGGCGCCGCAGCATCAGAGGAGAACTCAGACATGGCACTGGGGTGAGAGAGCACGTCCGGGTCGCGTCCGGCCAGAGTCAGTCACAAGCAGCTCACAAAAAAAAAAAAAAAGAGTGGTGAAAATTTCAGCAGAGCAGACCCCTCCTTTTTTAAACGTTGTTCAACTTTAGATTCGAGTCTGTCACGCATTAAACTTGTATCAAAACAGCCCCAAAAACCACACGTTCACCTATTGGCAATTTGACCAGTGGCAGTGGAAAATCATCGTCAAGTGTGTGTGTGTGTGTGTGTGTGTGTGTGTGTGTGTGTGTGTGTGTGTGTGTGCGTTTTCTTGGAGCGAACACATGTAATGAATGATCCAACAACAAGCAACAACAAGCAGGAACAAGGCGACCAAGAGAAAGAGGTGCAGTTTCCTTTTGCTTGACTTTTGGCTTGCTTTGCCATTGTGCCGTTGTGTGTGTGTGGAGATCACACACACACACACACACACAAAAGAGATTTTTTGTGGCTGACAAGGGTCGCAATGGCAGTCAGGTCAAGCAGTGCGAGCCAGTGGCGGCGTACTGCTGACCTGCAGTCATCCAGGGCACAGGCAAAGCAGCAGAGGTGGTTTTGGATCCTGCTGGGTGCCAACCTGGTCTTCCTCTCCGTGCTTCTCGATGCAGGCGCTGGCGCTGCCGTTATAGGTCAGTTTCCCCACAAGTGTTTTTTTTTTTTTTTTTTTTTGACCCTCTTGCTCGGTGATTTTGGGATTGAACCCTTGCGGCAATCGCTGAGCACCACGAGGCTTTGGCCCCACCCCTCCTCGTGGTGGTTGCTGTGCCTCTTGGGCTCTGCACTTGCCATTTTCCTTCTTCAGTTGCTGGGCCTTAAACCTAGCATCATGATTGCCCTTCCTCCGCTCCATGTTGGCTCACCGACTTGCCCTGCCCTGCCGCCTCGTCCTCCTGCATACTTGGACGTGCCGTGACACTCGTCTTGATGCCCTTTTTCCTTGGCCCTTTCTCTGGACCACCTTTATTTACACCAAGATGATGGCCATGTCAACGCCGACTCACGCATGCCTGATCCATTGGAGGCATCCTCGACGACCTCCACGACCAGTACGACCTCTATCTCGACGACCTCGACCATGATGACAACCCCGGCTTGGACCACGACTTCAATGCCCTGTGCCATTTGCCCTGGTGGAACTTTTTCCAATCAATGTAAGTTGTCAAGCTTCTTTCATCGTCACAAACTGAATCGAGCTTTGCGTGGCTTTCTTCTGCCGTGTCATTGGCCATGCCCTCATCACCGTTTCTTCATGTAGCGGCCGTCAACTGTACCGGAAATGGGCAGTGTGCACCAGGAAGCTGTCGTGAAGCCAAAAACGGCCAAGGTGTGTCCCACAATCAAATAAAAAAAAATCCAATAAAAACCATCCTGCTCGCCTGTTGCCTCACATACATTTGGCTCGCGATGAATAGGCTATGTACCGCCTGGTGGTACTCAGGCAACCTACTGTACGCGTTGTCCTCGTGGAAAATTCAGCAACGGCAACGCCACGGCCTGCGAGTTTTGTGCTGATGGTTATGAGCCAGATGCGGTTAGTCACTCATTTCACCCTCCAACGCTCAAAGCACACCACATGTGTTCATGATTTGTTGCTCGCCGCTTTGGTAGACGGCAGCAAGTTGCCAAAGATGCAGTCGAGGCGAAGTGTCCTCTCCAGGTCAGCTGCCTGTTTCAACCCGCCTCGTAAGGCTTGAGACAACAACCAAACACTAGATGAAGAACTCACATGTCTCCATATGGTCTGGTGAACATTATGATATACATTGCTAGGCGAGACTGGTGGCTTTTGTGTTCAATGTTTACAGAAGCACCCAGGTTGGATTGCCAATCAGGTTCAATCCGAGTGCGAATCATGCTCTCCTGGCATGAACTCCACGGTGAGAACTTTGGTTCTTTATGTTTCGAGCTGCCATCACGGCATGAACACTTCCGTTCCCGAGACGGTCAAAGCCAGCGCCATCGACAGCAGGCTCACACTTTCTCGGCTCCCCATGGCCTTACCTCATCTCTTTGTAGACTGGCAGCTCGTGCACACTTTGTGGACTTGGGTACTTTTGGAACGCAACGCTCCGCAATTGTCCGAAGCTATGCCCCATTGGTCATGCGTGCCACAACAAGTCACTGTGAGTCCTGATCCCTTCCTTGTTGTCATTCGCCGCGCTCCTCTTCCCCTTCCCAGTCAACTTCCTCTCTGCGTGCTTTCTTATAATCTGCCTGCCTCCTACAGTGCGAACGGCGAAGCATATTGTGACCAGTGCAACCCCTGTGAGCCGGGTTCCTTCTCATCTTTTAGCGGATCATATTCTTGCACGCTGTGCGCCCCTGGCGCCTATCAAAGCGAAGCGGGCCAAGATCACTGCCAGCAGTGTGAGAGTGGAACCTATCAAACGGAACGTGGTCAGAAAGTTTGCGACGTCTGCCCTGCAGGTTGGTGGTGTTTGATGTCATTTTTTTTTGACTTCACTTGTACATGAACCCGCCGCCGCCGCCCGCCGCCGCCCGCCGCTCTGGTTTCTGACCGAAGCTGATTTTACCATAGGCTTTTATTGTCCGGATGGTCACACAATCAAGCCGTGCCCTGAAGGCAAATACTGCCCCCAGCGTTCCACGGTCCCCAAGACTTGCCCTAGCATGTTCCGGGCCACAAGCAAAAGCTGCGAGTTTACACAACGTCTGATTGCCATCATCGTCTGCAGCTGTCTAGGTAAGCAGCTTTTGTGTTGATCCCATCAGCCAATTTTATGGCGTGTTGTGGAGAAAGGTCATGCTTCCCTTGGGGCGTGATGATTTCGCGAAAAATACTTAGACATGCATCAGAATCTTTCTGTTGATCCTTTTCCGCACTGATCCCCGAGTCATGACCCGACCACACATCACATGTACCCAAACACCCTGAAGAGTTTCACTGCTGACACCCCTGATTACGGCTCATCAAATAACCTATGTTTGTATCGTAGCTGGCGTGGCCGTCGTGGCCATGATCGTCTACCGTCGCTACAAGACGTACTCTCGGTGCGTGTGATTGCTGGTTACCCCCTCCCCCTCACCCAAAAAAAACTAAGATCCCTTCGCTTCTGAGATGTTGGCTCACGTGTTCTTTTTGCGTTGGGCATATCAACTTAGGCACCGCCATGACGAGAGCGCTCGTTTGATCGAGAAGAATCAGATCAAAAGGCCCGTGTATTCTGGGCTGTAGTGCCAAGAGTATCATTCGAACGTCGTTCAACTTCTGTGTCTGTTTTTCGTTTTTTCCTTGCCTGTACTGGCCGAACATCTGCGATGCTTCCATTTCGTCCTGATTCGTTGTCCTCAAATGCTTCTTGATAATCATCATCAACAAGGTTTTTGTTTGCATAATAGCTTCCAACAATCAAAAACTGTCTTAATTTTTTTTTACTGTCAGTAATTCTCGACATGAGGTGAGTCAGCCACCTCCCCTCCAAAAAAAAACCACGCACTCGTTATTAAAGATAATCCAGTGATCAAGAAAACATGAGCCAGGTAAACCAGGTCGATGGCATTCAAGGCAGCGCACGCCCGGCGTGCAGACGTCGAAGTGTATGTAATACGGCTATGCTCGTTCTTTGACCAAGCCCCGACGAGAGGGAAACTCTTCTGCAGGTCCATTTGAGCGTCCGGTCCCCGTTCTTTTGGGCCCTTTAGCAGTACCAGGTCTGAGACGTGCGCGAGCGACCCGAACCAATAAGTAACAACAAAAGACCAAAAGGAGAAAACAAACAAAAAAACAAACAAACAAACAAACAAAGAGTGAGTTCCTAAGCGAGGATCATGTGCAGGCCAGTTTGTACACATGTGCATGGCTCTGACGAGGCAAGGGACTGACCGTTGGCGTTTGCTAGCCATTTTCTCTTCCCGACGCTTTTTACGAATGATCTCATCGATAAAGTCATCCGTCGATTGGCCAATGACCACGTCCCCCTCATCACGCAGTGCGGCGTCGAGCGCCTCTTGTGCACGCGCACTCACCGAAGGACCAGAGTAATCCATGGTGGTTCGCTCTGGCATGTCCAGCTCGACAGCCATGATATTATCTGCTTTGTAGCGCGGGTTGGTGTCCACAGCCGCTTGCATTTGAGCAAAGACGGTGATGGCACGGTTGCGGGATGCAAAGGCGCTTTTTGGCCGATCTCGTGTGACGGTGCTCTCCAAGTCATCCGTCTCGGTGATGGGGCGCAGGGCCCAGGTTCCCGCAGCCTATGTCGAAGCATGATGCAACAGCAATGACATGAGCCAACGGCTCGAATTTGCCTGCCCCAAAGTTGTAGACATGACGCCCACCTCATCAAAAAAGGCTCGGCGGCGCAGCTTGTCAGCCTCAGTTGGCGGAATGAAATGCTCAATGATCAGTTGCTTAAGCCGCAGTCGCTTTTGAGCCTCTTCTGTTTGAATTTGCACTTCCTCGCGTTGATGAGCAAAGCGCTCATGCATGACATTGATGCGTTGTTCAATTTCCTGGCAAGTTTGTCAACGTGGGGAAAAGACGACAGAAAAAGAGGAGGGGAATAGAAAGTGACAAGGTGAGACATGGGCACGGACATCAAAAAGTCCAAAGAGCGGGCTTTTGCTGCCAGACACTACAGACCTTGAGCTTGTGGAAAACTTTCTCCAGCTTCTTGGTTTTGTGCTCCACTTCCTTCTCCAAGGAGGTGTATGACTCTTCGACCGCTTCGCGGCGCTCACGACGCGCCTCCAGCTCGGCCTGCAGCTGCGCGGCTTGTGCAGCCTGCTCTTGAAGCTGGCGCTGTCGAGCACGCAGCTGGCGCTCCTGCTCGGCGGTATGTTCCTCGATGGACTTGCCTGAGAACAGATTCATGCCATGTGAGTAAGTTGAGACGGAGCGACCCATGCACTGATGAATAGAGGCAAAGTCGGTAAGGGGCGGGTTAAAAGTGGGGCTGCATCACGCAATTCAACGCACCGCCGACCAGAAGCTTGGACTCCAATGCCTTGATTTTCGAGGCCAACTGAGCGGCTTGCCGTTGTTCTTGTTGAATCTCGCCTTGGCGAGCACTCATTTGCGCTAACAGCTGCGTCTTGGTTTCCTAGAAAGTCAGAGGTTGCTGTATCATGAGTGCTCAGGGAACCTGGATCCTCACAGATAGGAGTCTGACTTGCCTCGAGCATCGTGTTGTCTGCCATCATGGCGGCCTTTTCTTCTTCGAGCTTGCGCAATTCTTCTTCACGGATGCGAGCAAGCTCAGCCTCATCGGTAACGCCATCCTTGCCCTCATCGTCGTCAGACTCTTCCTGGTCCTCACCCTCTTCGGGGGGGATCTCTTGGCCTATTGCAATCACCATGCATGTGAGCACCACATGATCAATCGTTCCTCAACGAGGGCCGTGTGCCGTGCAGAGCTCTGGCCCTGCCAGAGCCACGTCAATTACGCATCAAGCCCGTCAAAGCAAAGCTATGCGCATATCCCAAGGAGGCGGCAATACCGTTTGCATCAAACTTGATGGTTCGGGGCTTGCGTCGTTTGCCGCTGCGCTTCTTGCCTCCCTAAAACGACAGACAGTTAAAGAGAGGGGTCACAGAAAGCGAATCCATGCCTCAGCCGCCAAACGTAGCAGTCAATACCGCCGAACACACAGGTAGTACCAACCCACCTTGCCCAACTGTTCTTTCAGGCGAAGAATTTCTTCTTGATACTCGCGCAACAAAGCATCCTAAACGGCGCGACGCTTAATACATGAAAGGGCTCAAATATACCACGCCCATCGGGCCTGAAGCTTAATCTTGTGTTATGCACTATGGCCCATCACGACGAGCGCGAGCTTTTCCACACCTTGGGGTCCTCGTTGATTTTGGGTCGGTTTTTAATGCTCTTTGCACGATGCGCGTAGCCGAGGGTGCTCATGGTCTCACTAAAGTTGCTATCGGCCGGTCCAATGGTCGCGACCATCATTGTCTTGGAGTTGCCGCCAAGGGAGTCCTGCACAAACCAAGTGCACCATGGGCACGCACAAAACTCAAATAAGCCGGCTCAATAGCAGCTGGGGGCGGCATACTTCTCACTCTTGACCCACTCGGCCAATCATTGCTGTCTCCTGTCCATTCTTCCGCTCCCTGCCATCCCTCTCTCTTTCTATTTTCTCCCGTCATTGGTGCTCCACCATGGCATTGGCGTGCCTGCAAGAGACGTGTCAACGAGGAGTTTCGGTAGGGGATGTGGGCGCCAGACTTGGATTCCACCAGAGCCTTGATAACCTGGCCCAAGGCCGTCAGGGAAAGGTTGATCTTGGCCCCTTCCTTGAGACGCTCGCCAGCTGCACCAGTTTTGGATTGACGTTCAGAACCAGCCAGATCAACCAGATTCAGGCGACCCGATCTGCAAACCGACGCAAATGACGGCAGCCCAAGAGTTAAAATGGTTAAACAAGTCCATGTCATTGGCCAGGCCAGGTGGGTGCGTAAATTTAAAAAAAAAAAAAAAAAAAAAAAAAAAGGGAGGGGGACTGAGCTTACCGTAAGTGAGCCTCGCCGGCTTCATCAATCTCCGAGCACTCGATATCAATCATAAAAATTGAGTGAGAGCGCGACGACTGATCGTTGGCGTTGGTGGCACCAACCACGCGGTTTTTGAGCCCGACGTTCATGACCTGTGTCGCGCACAACCGACATGAACCTTTTGGACAGCTCATGGGTGGTAGCAAGAAGAAGAGTGCATTGGAAGGACGGGTTTGAACCTTGGTGATTTCTTTCGTTCCTTTGACAACGATGGACGTCAGATCTTCAACGTAAACACCCGTGTCGGGGTTTTCACGCACAGCCAACTTGCGGGTGTGGTCGCGCGACAGCAAGTCACGCACATCCTAGAATTTGGGCCCCGGCATGAAAATCAGGGGTTCAAAGGGCGGGGCCGAGGAGGCAATAGGCGGCGCGCTTTGGTGCAACGTGACAAGAGGCAGAGTACAGCATGCTCGACACCGAGCCGCACCTCGTTGTAAATCTCCAAATAGGACGCGCGAACCAAGTATTGCTTGCCTGGATCAACAAGGCTCGTAAGAGCACGGGCAGCACAGAGATATCGAGGAACGCGGGAAACGAGGCGACAGACTCATTGGTCAGAACATACCCTGACTGTTGGTAATCGTGTTAAAAATTTGCTCAAAGGACTGAGGCACGATGCCAGGTAAACTCGCATCACCTACATCACAGCCAGGCATGTCAGCCGTGAAGAGGCCTCTTGGGTGGGCATGCCTGTCGTAGCCGTTGCCCCAGGGAAAAGCCGGGAGCGAGTAGGTTTCAAAAGGGGTTGGGTTGGGTTGGGTGGGTTGGTTTGGCGTTAGACCCCGAAACATGACGCACCGGTCATGGTGAAGGTTTTGCCTGTGCCTGTTTGCCCGTAGGCAAAGATGGTGCCATTGAAACCCTCGAGCACAGCATCAATGATATTCTCTGCGCTCTCCTTGTACACGGTGGTTTGCAGTGACCTATCGGCAACAGCACACCCGCAGACAGGAAGCAGGGGTCAATCAGTGGGTGGATAGGCGACACGCCAGACACATGCCAAGTCGCAGCTCTGACTTTTGGTCGTAGACTTGATCAAAGGTGAAAACCTTTGGCGCCTTCTCTGGTTGCTGAGGAGCGGGCAAAATTAAGCACACGAGAGGAATGGTATGACGCGAGCGAGGCAGACGGCATCTGAATCAGCGTACCAAGCACATTGGACCCAAAGGGACATGGTAAGCGGAAAGGTTTCACGTTTGCCTTACCTCTGGATCCCGAACGCTGATGGTACCTCGGCGTTCTTCCACCGTCACAACCCTTTATTGCAAAAACGAGACAAGAGGGGAGATGGCGAGCCATGAGCATAGCGCGCGGGACCAACCGCGTGCACATCTGGCCCGATTGACGCAGAGGGGCGCAGTGTCAACGAACTCGGCTGCGCTGACCGCGACCTCCTTCTTGTTTAGCGGTCGGCACCGCACAATGACCTTGACATTGTCGGCGAGCTTTTTGCCGCCCGGCGCCTGTAAAAGCAAACAAGAACCCAGCACCAGCACCCGCATGGCGATGTAATTGGTCAGCAATGCCAGCCAGTACACGAAGCCAGACCATATTCGCGATATAGCCTCCACGTACCATGACAGCGACCTGGGCAGTCAGGGCAAGACGCACGGCCGTATAGCGGCTGCCGTTGCGCACCCTCTCAAATTCGTTTTCTTTTTTTCTTTCAAATCTTGTTGTTCACACACAACAACAACAACAAAAAGTTAAAAAAAATTGAAAATTGGAAAAATTTTAAGGTTTTGTCTGCTCGCAAAACGGAATCATTGCAGAGGAGTCATTTGTTAACGTCGTTTGTATAAGCAAGCATGAATAAGCTTATGAAGGTGTATTGAGACTTGTTGTTGTTGGTGTTGGCTTTATTGATATTTTGTTGTGCGAGTCGAGCTGATCAACCATGCGGTCGGATCCCATCAGGGCTTGGCTGGCCCTTGTAGCCTGCGCTTCGGTGTCCGGTGCCGTCGTTGCTGCTGTGCAAGAAGAGCGGCCAAATGTCGTGTTCCTTGTTAGCGAGTGCGTTGCCGGGCCCGGAACCCCTCACGTCCCGCTGCCGATGCTGCCTGCCTCGACTCACTTGAACCGGCCTGCCCCAGTGACATGCGGGCTGAGCTGGGCACCTACGGGGCGACACACATGATCACACCCCATTTAGATGCCCTCGCCCAAGATGGCATGGTTTTTGAGCGCGCCTACGTGGCCATCTCTCTCTGCATGCCGTCACGCACCGCCTTTCTCACGTCTCGTGAGTGCAATTATGGCTGCCTAGAGCCTGAACCTTCCCGATCGGGCCGTGTGCTCACACCCCTTCAAATTTTCGGAGTCCGTAGGAAGGCCAGCCACCACGCACAACTTTGTCATTGCCCCAAACGAGCAGTGGCGGCAAACCAAGGGACCCAACGCTACAACCCTGCCCGAATTTTTCAAAACAGTTGGCGGCTATCGCACATATGGCATGGGTAAAATCTTTCATGGTACTACAGACGAGCCTTATTCTTGGTCGGCAGAGATGGGTGATTATTATGACTGGTACGAGGCTGCGCGAGCCGTCTTGTCCCTCAACCACAGCTGGCAGGATGGAGGCGTGACTTCTGATTCTCTTCAAGCTTGAGTGTGTGTTGCTGTGGTCTTGGTCATGCGCCTGACCAAGCGCCCAATCTGCTCAGGGATAATTGGACCCAGTATGGCAACAGCATGACGTACAAGTGCTTTGACGTGCCAGACAACAACCTTGGGGATGGCATTTTTGCCGATCGCGCCGTGAATTGGATCAACATGTTCGGTGCTGACCAGGTGCAGCTACCCCATTCTTCACCCATGTCCTTGGCCATTTATCCAATTTCTCTGATACCATGTTGTGTTTGCCACTTCTTCAGGCCAACGGCAGTGATACCCGCCCCTTCTTTATGGGGGTTGGCTTTCGTATGTCGTCGGTCTTGACACCAATGCTTACAGTGAGATACGGCTGCCATCCTCACGCCCGTTGATCTCCTTGGCCTCGGTGATCGTCAGACCGACCGCACATCCCATACCTCGTCCCAAAGCGCTACTGCGACATGTATCCACCTGCCGATGAGATTCCCCTCGCTGCCAATCCTTTCAAACCCGAGGGCATGCCTGATGTTGCCTATAGTGTGAGCGCTGGCCTGCGAAACTTTCAAGATTGCGCTCCACTCTTTGAGAATGTCTCCAAGTGTTACGATGACCCATCCTGGGCCTTTAGCAACCGGTACTTGCCTTGGCGACCAGCATAATATTGTTCTCCTCCCCCGTCACTTCAAAGCGGCTGACACCAGCCATGACCAATATAGGTGCTACATGGTCAATGGTACCCTAAAGACGATGGCGCAGAACGTGCGGCGCAATTATTGGGCTGCCATCAGCTACATTGATGCGCAGGTGAGCCAATGCGCCATCTCAGCTCGAGCATCATCCGCTTTCGATGTAAGCTATAGGCAACCGGTTCCCTATTGTTGTAGGTGGGGCGCATTGTCCAAGCTCTCAAGGACAACAATCTCTACGACAACACCATCGTCCTCTTTATGGGCGACCACGGCGTATGCACTTGCACGGGCCGCAGCGTAAGCATGCGGTTGAGCGCGCACCTCATCTAGATCTGGCCCTTGTTCATAGTATCAAATTGGAGATCATGGTTGCTGGGAAAAATATGTATGTAGCTGTTTGCTTCAAGCATCCCCAGCAGGTCGCACTCAAGCGGCTGTCGTGTCTGCACGCGTGTAGACCAACTTTGAGCATGGGACTCGCATTCCATTGATCATACGAGACCCTAGCCACACCCCGGCGCGCACTGCAGCTCTCGTTGAGACGGTCGACATATACCCCACCCTGGTCCGTCTGTGCCACAGTGCTTGCTCGCGTTATACCTTCACGGATGCCTCGTATGGCTCTCATGAATCCCGCGTGCGTGCCGTGGTGTCTGAAGGTGGACCTGGCCGGACTCCCGAGCCTGGAGACTTGTGCGCCTGGCTCTATGGCGGCCTTGTGCACCGAAGGCTTTAGCATGCGTCCCCTGTTTACGGACCCCACACGAGCCTGGAAGTCGGCAGCCTTCTCGCAATGTACGCTTCCATCCGGCCTCCTGCCAAGACTTGCTCGAACATGTTGAGAAGGACACACACGACAACGCAAAGGAAGAAACACCACACAAGAGCCTTGGTGTTGCGAATCCCCTTGGGACCCTCCCTGATCTTGTACTTTGGGGACCACGTTTAACACGTTCATGCGCTTGCCGTCCCTGCTTGCTTGATCTGAGCAGATGCACGCCCCGCACCATCGCCTGATAACGGCTTTCCAGCCGATCTGTTTTCGCCGCCCCTGCATGTGGCCGGGCATCGGGAAGGCGTGATGGGGTTTACCATCCGCACCAACACGTACCGATACACCAATTGGGTGTGGTTTGACCCCGCATCGGCAACCCCACACTGGAACATGTCCTGGGGTGAAGAGCTGTACAATCATACGGCACAGCCCGTGCCAGATGGCTTGTTCAACAACGAGAACATCAATCTGATTGACCAGCCTGGTCTTGAGCCCATCATTGACAAACTTCGGCAAGCCCTGCAAGCTGGATGGCGCGCGGCCCTGCCCAGTTAGGTGTTTGAGGCGTGACGATGCTTGAGCATGCTGTAACATGTAATAGGCAACGTCCTTCTGAAGTGTACTTGATCTCTGCTACGAGATAAATTGTGACATTGTTTTGGGATTCGACGTCTTTCTGTTATGGATTTCCACAGCTGAATAAGAATGAAGAAGACATTGCGATTCTTGCGCGCCTCAACGGCTTGGGATCCTTTCATTGAAGGGTCCATTGCTCACATCCACGAAGGCGATGGACGATATCGTCCAAGGCCAACTCGATCACACAGTGATTCTCGATGAGCGACATTTTTGGCCAAGTGGCCAGTTGTCCTACTTTCAGCGCGTGCTGGAAGTGCTCGGGCGTTGGGTTGGAGATGATCCTATTGCACAGGTGGTGGGCAGCCGTCAGCCCATTACGTTTAAATCTCAGGCTGTGGAAGACAGATGGTCGCCAGAGCATGGGGAATCAATGAGACCATGTGGGCTCTCACTTGAGGTAGTCATCCGCCGTGATATCAGGGATGATGGTAATGTCGCCCATGTACTTTTGCGCCAATACAGTGCGCAAGTTGTTGAGGGAGGAAGGCATCAGCCCCCATGAAGCAAGCTGCTCGAGGCGGTACGACACCTCCGAAGCCACCATGCGGGGCAGCGCCGAGTTCCAAATCCAAGCATTGCGCAGAAAGGGGAGGATGTGGGGATTCACCTGTGTGCTCAAGCACGATCGGTCCAAGTGGGATGGCGCAATAGGGATGATGAATGAGGCCGAAGGCGCTTTGTCCCACTCAACGGAAGGCTCTGAACATCAGTGGGGGATGGTGCGAACCTGGCAGACAATGAAATGATTGATGTTAAAGAGCTCTGACAATCGATCCATGGGCAGATCTGTGTGCATGGAGCCTGGAATGCACGAGATTGCAGGGATGGACATGGCAGATGAGTCTGTGCGGCTGTCAGTGACATTGATGGCTGACAGCCGAGCAGGCCATACCGTCGGACCAGGTTTGGCCTGAAGGATTCCAGGGATGGAGCGCTCCGTTGCGGTCCTTAGCGAGCACTTCCACGGGGTCGAATAGACCAGACAGAGCACACGAAGCGCACGCGGCGCTCCAAATGACAACGTTGGGTGCCGTCAAATAATTGAGCAATCGCGGTGCTTCCATCTGCGAGTGTGCACACAAAACACGGGGGAATAATGATGGACGACAGTTATCACCTTGGACGGCTTCGAAAGCCGGCCGAACACACTTCAATGGAGCGGAAAGCACACATACCGCGTCTGGTGGATTGATGGTGATGTTCAGAATGCGCCGTGTGCGGTCGTAGGCCTCCTAGATTCCGCAACATTGAGGACACCGTGAGTAAGGATGAACAACTCAAAGCACAAACATTACACCAATCGCTAAGGTAGGAGGGGCAATGCCTGCTGCTGGAACGTACCTGGAAAGTCAAGTCCCCAAAGTTGGCGCGACAACACTCCTTCAGAACTTCCACATCAGCCAGGGTACCATGTCTATCACAGTCAAGACAAGGACAACATAAAACATGAAATAGAAAGCAAGCGAAGAACATTCAATATGGTCAGAAAGTGGGGGAGCGACATCTGTGTTCAAAAACAGAAATAACAATGAAGAGAATAGGAATAGCCTTGGAGTGGAGACAGCCCGCACTTGAAAAATCGAAATAGTTTTGCTCGGAAATCAACGGGCTCGCCCTCGCGAGTCAAGATGTAGCTGCAAATGGCCAGACCAGAGAGCGATGAGAGACGATGGAGACAAAAGCGGCAAAGACAACACGTGAAACAAGACATCAGCAGCCAAGTTTGGTGGGTGTGTGGTGTCTGGCTCACTTGTTCTTCAAACCGGCCGAGTCTCCAGAAAGGAGGGCCTCCAGCTCCTCCTCAGGAGTCACGCAAATCAGCGAGGCAACAAGCGACCCCACGCTGGACCCGCTGATAATGCGCGGAAGCATGCGCCGCTCGTGCAGTGTCTTGAGGAGACCGAAATGAAAAATGCCGAGGCCACCGCCGCCGCTCAAGAGGAGGGCTGAGCGACCAAAAGCTTGACGAATGGCCGTGAACAATGTCACTTTCTCGTCTTGTCCCAAGCCGGGAATGTTCTCGGTGCTGAGGTAGCGCAGTTGATACAAAACCTGAGCGAGCGGTGCGGTGAATGAGTGGCTACAGATGAGTAAGGAAGGGCGCATGTATGCATTGTGTATCGGACGTGTTGCCAGGCCAGCTGCATTCCAGGGCGGATATGCCAGGCGTGCTAAACAGACCTCTTCGACGTATTGTTCAATGAGGTCTTTCGTTCCGAGATAGCAGCGCTCAAAGAGGCGCGGGTTGCCCATGCCACCCAGGTCACGGTGAAGGGTGGAACGCAGGAGCCAGGCCATTTGGGCCTTGTCATCGGCTTTGCGGGCCTTGTACAGCTGTTCGAGGCTATCCCGGACCAGCTGATAGTCATAGAGCTGCACAGCATACCACAATGAGCCAACGAGGGAGGGCGAAACACCTTCCAGGGGAACAAGGATGCGCTGGGCAGATCCGATGGCGAGTCAGCCTACCTCGCACTCATAGCTCATTTTCCACCTGTTGTTGCCCAAAAGCTTGTCCAACTCGTAGGCAACGGCGCACCACTCGTCATAGTTGGAGACCTGCTGAAGTTGACGGGTCAAGGCCTGTTGCTTGACGAACCGCGGGGAGATGCTGTCAATGCCGCTGTTAACCCAGTGCGGCCAAACCTCGGTCACAATGTCGTACACCAGCAAGATAAAGTTGTAGTAAAAAAACAGAACGGTCGAGCGCGCGGAGCGATGGCCCTTGGCCGCGAGATGGGCGGCCGACATATGTGCAGTCGCCCATAGCTTGTGCAGCCAGGCCTGCATCGTTTCGGCGACAACGCGGGAGCGTGTTGCCAGCCATTGACGCCAGCCTGCCAGCCAACCACTCGCTGGCTCGTGCGCCTGTTCCTGTTGCGCGGGACCATGCTTCGCGGCACCGGCCCCGGCCCCGGAGTCGATGGGCTTTTCGTCATCATCGACTTGAATACGCGGATGTCGTTCCAGGTTCGCCGAGGACGGCGCTGTTGCTGGAGCAACGCGCATCGGCACGGGCATCATGCTGATCGCCCTCCCAAGCGCAGCTCGCACCGCGCGACGCACGTCCACACCGCCTCTTGCCTATAGCAATGCTCTTGAGGCTTCTTTGAAGGAAAGGTCGAGAGTTATTTCTTGTTCTTTGGCGTCTACTCTTTTCACTGCCGATGCTTGAAACCATTCGGCACTCAATCTGGCAGAACAAACCCGACGTCCTCGCGCTCTTCGGCGCAGTTTTGAGCAGTCGAAGGTTGATTTGGAAACTGTTTCAAAGGACGTTTTTACGTTTTCATCACACAGATCATCGGCAACACCACCAGCAGCAACAAGATGCTGACATTCTGTCTGACATTCTGCGCGAAGAAAAAGTCAACGCACCGACGCATCTGGAAGATTAGAATCCGGGAAGATTATGACAATCTGACAAATTTGGACAACACACTACCAAGTGTTTGAGAGGTGTGAGCTGGCGCGCCAAAAAAGTGTTGTGCTTCTTTTCTCACTCGCACTCTCTCTCTCTCTGTGGTTTGTTCCGTATCAACCGGGGCCAGAGGCAAAGTCAGGTTGGTATGAACGGCAGTCTCAAAAGCGCACTCTTGTATTGATGTGTGGGATGAGAGCGACAAGCTGGTGACCAACGCCTTGCGAACAATGACGATATGAGCCGGTCGTGGTGGAAGAGATCAAAGAGATGGGTTTGAGCAGTGTGGGGCGGTGTGCTTCATGTCCCAGGCACAGCTTGACCACCGCACCTGCCCAACTCACGGGAAACACGCATGCCCCTGTCTTGTTGATGGCTAGGCGGCAGGTAGACCGGCCAAGATGGCGTCCAACGCAGGTACCATGCCTTGCCTTTATCAATCTGAGCCTCTGAGCCACCTAGATCGCATGGATTTGGCTCACCGGCCCACATGCCGCTGCGCGCATCCCCACTCATGCACCATGCGCACGACGCCTTGATTTCCAACCCCTGCACAACCCCTGCTGCTTTTAGTCACGTCGCAAGCCAACTCCTTGCGGATCATCAAGGTGGAGAAATGCTTTGGTGCCAACGGCAAGCCCCTGCGCAAACCGGGTCGCGTCCTCAAGGGCGAGGGTACGATTATTTTTCGTGCCACCCCTCTCGGCCTCTTCTTCAAACATGGGCTCTTTTATGCCCATGCTTGGACGTGCGCCCTCACTCGCTCTCACCTGCTCTCCCTGACAACGCAGGTGTTCTGAATAAGGTGTGCCGCAAAGTGGTCAAGCCCCGCATCTTTTTCCTCTTTAACGACATTTTGGTGTACGGCTCAATTGCCCAAGAGCAACAGCGGGTACGTTTGCAAGTTGTGCACGGGACAGTGATCCTTATGTCCTCTGCTTGTGCTTTACGAAAAAGCTTCTCACATTCTCTTGACAAAACGCCCAGTACACCAAGCAAACAATTCTGAATCTGGAGGGCATGCAATTCCGTTCCCTGGACGATACCCCCAAACTCAAGCATGCCTGGGTGGTGAGTCACTTTTGAATGGCATCAAATCTTTGCCACCCATGCCAATCTGTAGTTTCCTCCCCTGATGCCGTCCTGTTTTTTGGATGAAGATCTCCACGCCCAGCAAGTCATTCACCGTGTGCGCGGCAAGTCCTCGCGAGAAGGCTCAATGGCTGGACCACTTGACCAAGGCTGCAAATACCACGGCGGCCACAAGCGGCGATGGTCGGTCATCACTCCGTCCGGCTCTGGCCATGATCACCTTGGCGCACACCTCTCAATTTCTATTGCTTTTCGGGGCTGTTGTAGACCAGCGCTTTGAGGGGCATGCTCCCAACTGGGTGCCGGACACCGAGGCGGATGTGTGCATGCACTGCATGAAAACAACCTTTAATGCGTTTAAGCGTCGGGTGAGTTTTGACATTGCGTTTGAGCACTTTACTAGGCGATGTGATCGATTCACCCAAACAACCCTTGCTCTTGCCCCCCGTTTGACGAACGATTGGCTTCTGCTCTGCTGCATTTGGTTTGATCTCTTGCTTAGCACCATTGCCGGTACGTTGCTTCGTTCCCCAGCCTACGCGCCCGTCTTTTTGTAAACTGCAGCCTCAACTGTGTGAGTTGGCCATCCTTATCTCATGTGGTCATACTTGATGGTGGTCTTTGATGGTGGCCCTCGATGGTGACCCTTGCTTGGTGGGACAGCTCCTGTGGCAACGTGGTGTGCGGACCCTGTAGCACCAAGAAGCTTGTGATTGCATCACAGGGCTCCAAGCCCGCGCGCGTGTGTGATGCCTGCTTTGACAAGTAGGTCAATAGTCTTTGGGAAGCTTTCCTTTGGTTTTATCGGCGCAGATTTGCCACGACGGCGTGCGACGGACATGCCATGCTCACCCTTCACTACTTCATTTGCGGTGCTTGCAGGAACGGCGGGGTAGAGAATGCTACCCAGCAAATGGGCCGATCCGATGTATGTGGGCCGTCCGCTTTTCATTTAGCTTGGTCATTGCACCTCAGCTTGAGACCCTGACTGACGCTTTCTTGGCTGGGAATGGCTTTGCAACTATAGTTGGAAGACTCGGATGATGACGATGAGGATGGGCACAACGATGCCAGCAATGTCTCTGCACGTGACATGGAGGTGGGTCACAGGCGCTCGTGGGTGCTGAACGCCTCTGTGGCTCATTCGATGCATTTTCCCATGCTGTGATTGCGTGCTTTAGGAGGCAACCCAGGCCCTGCAGGACATGGCCGTGGGCGAGCGCATGAACTTTTACGCCGAAGGGGATGGGGACATTGAGGACGACGGGGCTGCTGAAGACAACGGGAACGCCAATAGCGACGACGCGGTGGACAATGGCGAGGGGCAAGCGGCGGCCGCATCCCAGTCAGAGCCGTCTGATGACGAACAGGAGCCACCGGCTGCGGAATAA
This sequence comes from Monosiga brevicollis MX1, assembly GCF_000002865.3. Lineage (NCBI taxonomy): Eukaryota > Choanoflagellata > Craspedida > Salpingoecidae > Monosiga > Monosiga brevicollis. The sequence goes on along the minus strand of NW_001865040.1, from coordinate 1,462,248 downwards.
ACTTGATCCTTGCTTTTGTGTCCGTGCCCTGTATGACTCTTTCCTTGCTCTCAGCCCTGCCTTCCCCTCTCTTTTTTTAATTTTCTATTAGTTTTTCCCTTTGTCAAGTCTTATCCTTTCTTGTGTGCGTTTGCCAGCGGGACGATGGGGGGGGATGCTGGAGCACACTGGGCCACAAGCAGATGGGAAAAGAAAAATTGATTCACCAACTCACGCCGCCGTTCATTGATTTTGCTCAAAAATGCTGACAACTTCAATTTTTGTCTAAACAGCAATTGACACCACTTTGCTTGCTCTGCACTTGCCACGAGGGGACTTTTTGTGGGGACTTTTTGCGCCAGTCGTGTTTCAACTGATTCACTCACATTTAATAAGAAGGAGGAGCCGTTACATCAAGTGCTTCCGCTTGCTTGCCTCGCGCTCCCGGCCGCGACTATACCCGAATCGCGGCCGGTGAAGGCATTTTTTTACAGGTCCTGACCAAGAAGACTCTTCGTCAAACCCTCTTCAGAACATCATCATGTCGTCCAAGACTGGCAAGGCTGGCAAGGCTGCCGGAGGCAAGGCCAAGTCGCGCTCTTCTCGCGCCGGCCTTCAGTTCCCCGTTGGCCGTATCCACCGTCACCTGAAGAACGGTAACTACGCCCAGCGCATTGGTGCCGGTGCCCCCGTCTACCTCGCGGCCGTCATGGAGTACCTCGCCGCTGAGATCCTCGAGCTGGCCGGTAACGCCGCCAAGGACAACAAGAAGACCCGTATCAGCCCCCGCCACATCCAGCTGGCCGTCCGCAACGACGAGGAGCTCAACAAGCTGCTCTCGGGCGTCACCATTGCCCAGGGTGGTGTGCTCCCCAACATCCACAACATCCTGCTCCCCAAGAAGAGCTCCACCGCCGTCAAGGGCGCCAAGGCTTCCCAGAGCCAGGAGTTCTAAGCACTTTTTTGCTCGAACTCTTTCGCTCTCTCGCCTGTCTTGATCTTATGATCCAGACACGTCGTTTTATTTCTACCTTAAAACATCAAAATCCGGTGTTCTTAAACACCACCAATCCTTTGATCATCTCTTGTGCAAAAGCCAGCATGCCTGGCATGCCTCTGTTCGCTGTCAAACACACCATGAAACGAAGCCTGGCCCCGCAGGCATGATAACTCTTTTTAGCGTGATGGAAGCGCCGAAGCCCCAATGTAACTAAAAGAGCTTCAACAGTGCTGAAGCGTTCTCGACGAATGGGACGGTCGACGCAGCGAGCCAGCCCTTGGTCATTCCTCTGCATAACCCACAGATCAAGATGCCGCCCATGGCAGAGAAAGGAGCGAGACAATTGCATCTGGATGTGCGTCACATCACAGGCACTTCTAGTTGGTTGTGTATAAATTTTTTATTTTTTTTATTTTTTTTTTTTGATTTGGGGTGTTGACTGCCAGCTCAAACATCGAACATGCCGACGTATGAACCAGATATCTGGCGTTGCATCGAGCACTCCATGGGGCATGCGTGCTCCATACTCACGCGCCTTGGGTACTGACGCAAACATGTAGCTTTCCTTGTGCAGAATGCAGCCTCACCTTTCCCAACACGGTCAGTCGAAGAAGCATCGCTGCCATTCACGCCATGCTTCCTGCTGACGCGCTGACACATAAACATACACCAGGTTCAGCTATCTCGACACATGATCTCTGGGACGTGTGAGGGACAGCTCAAGGCCATTGCCGAGGCTCATGCCAAGCAAGAGCAACCGCTGTACGAGGTATAGAGCCTCGGCTGCCCCAGCTCGGTAGCGACCGACCCGTCACTGATCGCCGCAATCGCCTTCGCCTTTGCTCACGCAATTTCTGCTTCATAGTTTGATTTTTTCAACGATGGTCGGCCACGCTCATCCTTGGACGGCAGTCCTTGGCAAAGCCCTGGCTTTGAAGGCGGTCACCATTCTGCCGGTGGCCTGGGTGCGTCGCTGGCCAGCGGCCGTCTTGATCCCGCTGTTGACTGCTCGCCGCTGAGTCCGTGGGCGCTCACCACTCTTGGTCGGGCCTGCAGGCAGTCTTGGAGTGCACTTTGTCCGCACCAAGACAGATGGCGACGTTCTTGTGCTGAAGCAAGGCGATCGCAGCACAGCCACAGAGTACTTTTGTGCTCGAGTGCTTGAGAAGCTACAGGTGCCCTGCCCTAAGATGCGCGTCCTCTCGCGCCGTGCTTGGGCAGCCGCCGCCACAGCCGCCAGCCAAGTAGGATGACCTCACATCACATGCGGTGCCCCGGATTCTGGACAGCCTTTCTCGCCTTCACCACTGCATATGGTTCGTGGCAATGCTTCTTCTTAGATACCCTATACGGTGCAAGGTGCTGGCGAGGTCCTCGCTGGTGCTCGCGCCCAGGAGGCGGGAGGCGTGATGCAAAGCTTTGCAAAGGGCTTTACACTCAAGGACCCACGCGTCAAAGACCTTCTCAGGTCCGCATGACCTCGCGCTCGCACCTTGCAACGGGTTTGTGCCTCACACGGCTTGGGGCTTGTCTCACAGCCATCCCTCTTCTGCACCGTCCATTCTTCGTGACCTGGGTGCCATGGCAGCGGCTGACATGTAAGCCCATCACGCAGCACGCTCCCTGTGTGGTGCCGCAAACCACCGGTCATTCGCTCATCTGCGCCCCATTTCTGGCCCTTGTGCATGTGCCTGTCCGCTTCACAACCAAATTACTCCAGGCTTTTGAACAACTTTGATCGCACACCCCTGATCTGGGACCATGAGGGCAACGCCAACAATTTCATGTTCGTTACGGACAATCACGTCGCTGCAATCGACAACAGCACGGCAGGCATCACCAATGAGGACGGTGAGGCACTTGTGCAAGGCGTGTGAAGCTGGAAGGGCAGAACACCTCAAGCGCAGGAAAAGCTGACTTGTGGATTTGACTTGCTCGTCGTAAACGTGTTTGCCCGCCCATCGCACATAGGGATTGAACGATACCTTGGACGAGTTCAGGCAGCGCTGCAAGAGGCGCTTCAGCACGACGCTCAAGGCAAGCACACGGCCAAAGTTGTGCACTTTATTGAGAAATGGACCGGACTCACGCTCGACGCAGACAGTATCCGCGCATTCCACGTGCGTACATCCTCGGCCCTCCCTTTGGTCCTTTCAACCTTTTCTGTCATTTTGCCCAACACCCTGTGCACACCAGCCTTTCACACGCAGTGCACGTGGCTTTTGCTCAGGACGGTTTGGTTGACACGGCCCGACGCGCTGCACACGACTTGGATCTCACCCGTTGTTGGGAGGTACGGGCGTTTTGTTCTTGTTGTTTCTTTCTGTTCCGAATTGTTCCTTCTGTCATGGCAGCTTTCAGTCGGTCCCACATGCTCGCGTAACTTTTGCCTTTCCTTTTGCTCGGCTCTGCACGGCAGGAGAGTTTTGATGCCTTCTCCAGTGCTGACTGGGGTGCCTTTGGGGTAGACCTCATCAATGTGCCGTTTCTGACCACTGTGCAACAATCCTTCCAAGCCGCCGTATGAGCAGGGGACGTGCATAATGATATTATGATTTATGGCATGCTTCATCAACATCTCACAAAAGCAGGCCTTCTGACCCTGCGCACCTCTCCTTGTGGCAGCAGTTTCTCGCCTGTTTGAGGCCTTTCCTTGCTCTTGGTCTTGTTGCCACGATCCCAAAGGTTGTTCATGCACACGAATTCATTTGCATTTCTTGCATGAGCCGCGCGTCCACTGATCAGAAGACGCCATCGATCATGGAATCTGTTCCGTCTCTCTCCCCCAGTGCCCCATCCAATGTCGCAAAAGACTCTCACGATAATCAACCACTACTACTTCCACCACCACCACGAGCAGCAGTAGCAGCAGCAGCAGCAGCACAGCCACCAACGGCCACAGCGGCAGTTGCAGCTTCAAAGCGCGGCAACAGAGGAATGATGCGAGGACCGCACTCACACGGCTGACATAGGAAGATGAAGCAATCACATAGGAAAAGGAAGGTATCCTACAGTGGCTTCTGTACAAATATGTGTACTTTTTGCCGTTATTTTTGAAGTTATCGCAGTTGCTGTTTCGTTGCTTTTTTTTGTTTCGATACAACGCTTGGCAGCGGCGTCTTGGCGCCTGCCGAGTCTAAGAGGAGGGCTGCTGTCCAAGCCGACGGCCTTCTTCCGTGGAACGTATCGACGGCTGGCCTAGCTGCAAAGCCCTTGTGCTAGCATGCTCTTGTCGTGGTCTTGCCCTTGTCCCCCTTTGCGCTTTGGACTTCAAGTGTTTGCGTGAGATCTGCAAGGCTTGTGGGTCTGTCCCAGAGTGACGTGGGTGACCTCACCGAATAACTCACCCCACAGCTCCATCATTGAAGCCCGACTCGTGTCGCCGGTCCGGCCAGCAGCCGCGTGATAAAGAGCCAGTCAAACAATTCTCAAACCAGCCACCGCTCAACATGACTCAGCCAGACCCAGCCTATTCGGTGTCCACCACCGCTGCAGACTTTGACGCAGCCATCGCAGCAAGCAATCTGAGCTCTATCGCCCCGACGGATGCAGGTCTGGCCCAAGCCTACAGCACAAGTTCCGCTACTGGTGTAAATCAAAATTCGTCCCTCTTTTTGGACAGCCCTGACACAGACGCTCTCTTCAACGCGGACAATTTGCTGCAGGCAGCCACCTTCCCCTCGACCGGTTACAGTTTGCCTGGCATGTCCCTCCCCGTTCCCGACGCAGACAGCTTTGCCGAACCGTTCTTTGCCAAGTTTCTCACCGAAAGTGACATCAACGCCGCTTTTCCTGCCATCAACCCTACTAACCGCCCTGCCAGCAGTGCTGCCATCGGTGCCTCGACTGACCTTCCTTTGCTACCAAACGCCTCAACGGCGTCCTTCCCGATCAGCACCTCTCGCGCCGTCCTACCTGAGCTGCACCAGAGCTCGGCTCTCTCAGCAGCCTCAGGAGCGCCGCCTCTCCTCGGTGGAGCCGCTGACCTTGCCTCTCCAACACTCTTTGCTCACTTGAGCGACGATGGTGTGGGACTTCGTGCCGACGCACTGAGCCAACTGTTGGACAGTGCTCCCGCTCGCCCCATCACTCGACCTCCTTCGCACGGCCACACGACAGTGTCTGTTCCCTCAGGGCCGGTGATCGCCCCGACAAGGCCGACTGCGCCAGCTCAGCTGTCACCCCCAGGACAAGCCTCTCACACACCAGATACCGGTCGAGCGAGAACTGCACCCCCGGCCGGCCGCTCAACTGCGGCCCGCCCTGCCACCTCCAATGTCGTCTCCGTGGCCGCAACCCCACACTCAAGCGATACTCACGAAGACGATGACGACCATGCCGGTAGCACCAGCAACCCTAACAAATCAGCCGCAGACCGCTACCGCAAGAAAAAACGCGAGGTGCGATTGTGCAGCTGCCTCCCCAAATTTGCCCGCTGTGCTGTGCTTCACGCACACACGCACACGGCACCCGAGCCATTTGGGTGCCATGGCCCGTGCTGTCGTCCCTTGGTCACCACCATGACGTGAATCTCCATAGGAATTTGAGCGCTTGCAACATGATACAGAAGCCATGAAGGCAGAGAACCTTGAGCTCAAAACGCGGCTGAGCAAGCTGCGCAATGAAGCCGAGTTTCTGGCGAACATGCTTCAGAGTGCCATCCAATATTCGCCCAATCGCTTGCAAGGCTTGTTGCACATGCCTGCGAGATATGTAACGCAAGCCATGCTCCCAGAAGGTCTCGAACTTTCCACCTTCCTCAGCAAGCGTGAGGTCATCGCTGCCCTGCTAACCCAGATTGAAGCGCCGGTTTGTGATCCGACCTTGCCCGCCTTTCCTCCCATGGGTCGGGCTACAATTCGATGTGGTATCTTGCCCACATCCTGTCAACCCTCAGGACGTGCTCACATCCGATTGATGCCAATTTTCTTCGTTGGTTTCGCAGCAAGTCGCAAGATTAAAGCGCCTGGAAGAAAATGCGAACATGATCGAGGCCGCGAGTGCCAATGGCTCTTGCTCATAAAGTGTCAGGTTGGCGAGCGTTCCGAGTTGATCGCCAAGTACCAGCCCTCCCCGCCATGTGGATGGTATAAGCTGCCACAGAATTGGTCGATTTGGGACTTGCTCACGTCATTCTGTGTCCCGTGTTTTCTTTTAAATGTCGCTGTTTTCCTCTACGCTTACAGCAGGTGCATTTCAATTGACTTTCTCATCTTTGCAACTCTTGCTGCCAGATGGGCTGGCCAGTGCCTGATAGTCTAGCCTTCTTGCTCAACACACGAGCAAGGAAGGGTGGCACAACGTGAGGGAGGTCTTGACATTGGTTGGTATGAATACAGTGTTAAGGTCCTTGTCAGAGGTGGTTCAATTGTCCGTTATTTGGACATGCCACATGATACGGGATGAATGACAGCAGGCACACGAATGCACGGCATAAAAAAACACAGGGGGTGGTGTAAAGAGAGAGAGAGAGAGAGAATAATGTGATGACACATCAGGAAGACCTCAATAACTGAGCCCTTCCTCAATAAAAGCCGCAATCAGCGATCGCCTGGCGGCCGCGAATGCTCGTTCCCGAGCGCGTATTGCACTGAGCGCTGATACCAGTCGAGACAATATAGTGGAACCAGTAACTGCGTCAGGCGCAAAGGATTCAAAAGATGAGGTTGGCATGTGCGACGCGCAGAGAGACCGAAGGAGAGAGATAAAGATAATAGGCATGGTAGTCGGGGATCACGAAAAGGCGCTGTCGCGCAACGGACCTAGGAATGTATAGGACCTCGCCGGCGCGAACCACGACCTGGGCGGCTCTGCAACAAGCACATGCAATCCATGAGACACCATCGTTTGTAGTCTGGTTTGAAATGGCCTTCTTCTAAAAGCGGTGACCAAGAGTTAGCCATCGACGCCACTGGACATCGAAACCTACTGCGAATTCTTCATCTTGGGCCATTGCTCAAAATCAGGTTGGCTCCAGTCCGCCCTGGAATGCCGTGCTATTCACGAAGGAGGAAGGGACGAAAAAGATCAATCGAACGATGGCAAGTGGTTAAAAAAAAGGAAACCCACCCCCCCAAAAAAAAAAAAACATGAGGTTCAAGGACATGGCGAAGGATGTGAAAATCTGGTCGTGCGCCACACGTTGGCCAATGCAAAGCTAATGGCTCAAGAGCCTCTGCTTGACTTACATTCCGGGTGGTTGCGTGGCCACAAGTAGAGATTCGGGCATTCTTCAGGAGGCAGAATAATGTACCGCTTCGCGCCTAGCATGAGCACAGAAGGTCAGCCGCTGCTCCACCACTGGCTATGGGGAAAAGTATTGCGCTATGCCCATGGTATTTTCGCATACCCCGGATCATGGCTACAAAGTTGCGGCCGCCATCATAGTGATTTTCGGCAATGATACCACGCGCCCCAAACCGACAATTGATGCCCTGTGCTCCCCAACAAGCGGAAAAGTGAGTAAGTTTCCCCGTTGTAGGTTTGACAGCGCCACTCATAACCCAACGCGCACCCGATTCTGAGTGGGATCGGCGATGAAAAAGTTGGCGACGGGATTGAAACTGGGGAGGTCCTCTCGAATCCAGCTAATGACATCACAAAGAGCGCGCGTGTATGAACCAAGATCAAAACCCAGAATTGATCCACAAGATGAAACAAAGCCACACGCGCAAGGCGTAGACGTACGCATTGGGCCCAACAGAGTTGAGCTGCAAGTAAAAATGAGGCTCATCCTTTGAGGCATTCTCTGCCTTGTACGCCCGTTCCAACCACTGATCGAACAACAAAGTCTCCTCGCCGGTTGGTCGGCTAATGAGCAAAAAAAGAACAGGTCAGATAAGTCTGAATGAATGATCTGAGAGCATAGGAGACCATGACGCTGTTCTCTGATGTCGAATCAACAACGATCGTACTCGTAATCTTTGGCGCGTTTGGCGCTATTACGGTTGAAATACTACGCAACCAGCGAGGCACCCGCGGATGTGAGGTGAGGCACCACCTCCCAAATTGTACGCGCACAAAAAAGTGGCAAACAAACAGAGACGAATCAAAAAAACCGTTGCGAGATGACTGGGGAGGAGGTGGTCAACGCATGCAAATGATTGGACATACCATGAAATGATTACTCGTAGAGGTGGTGATGCGCAGCGGTGTCTTGCCAAAGCGTTGCTTCAGGTATTCATCCTTTGCCCACTTGTCCCTCGCGTCGTTGATCTCGGGCACATTGTACAACATGAAAGGTACCTCATTGATGCGCAGGGTCTCGGCACGAGCACGTTGCTTTGGATCAGAAAAGTCAAAGCGCTCGAGAGTACCCTCAGCAATGCCGGGGATATCTGGAATATCCGGCTATAATGATATCAAACCGGTCAGTGCTCTTACAAAAGCAGCAAGAAAAAATTAGACCCACATCAGATCCTGGCCGCACCTCATCAGGATTCCACTCCTCCAAAAATTTGTGCAAAGGTTGCAAGGGAGGATAGGGCAGGTAGTTGCCCTAGAATTGCGACGGCAAAGGTACCATGTGCAGGCACGGCGAACAAGTGAGGAACAAAGTGTTGTCCAAAAATGAGTTGCTTCAAAATTCACTGCAAGATTGTGTACTCAAGGCGGTAAACGACCTTGAGCTCTTCTTCGGCCGTATAGCGGGCGCTGGGCGTCTTGTCCCTGTGTCCAAAGCCCAGACCACTCAGGCCTGAAGCCAACGAATCGCGGATGAGACCAAGGGGTTGAGAGCCTATTTTCTTCTCGCTGTGCTTGCTGTCACTCCCCGCGTCGAATAGGCGGGGATTGGCGTTGGGCTTGTCATTCACAACACCCAATGGGGCAGCTTTGCGGACTTCAGTCACTTGGCGTTGGCGAAACGCCACGTAGTTTGCCTCCAATTCCTTGTACGTGTCCAGCATGTATTTGTTGGCTTTGGCTTCCATTTCTCCAGCAGCAAACTGCTCTTTCTTCTCCGTGTCGGGTTCAAAGTCGGCCGACTTACTCCGAGCCTGCGAACCGAACCGAAAAGTCAGGGTCGGCGAGCATCTAAAGCGAACAAAAGTTGTCTCGAAGGCATCAGGTTTCGGGGTCTCATTGAATACCTTGCTGTAGTGCGTGGCAAACTCGAGCATGCGCTCCTTAACCTCCTTGGAAGTGACCACGCCAAAGACGTCTCGCATGATTTTGTCGGGCACGATGGCGGGCAAAGCCTCATAATTGATCGCAACTCCTAGATGACCGGGAGCCTGAAGCAGAAACCAAAAGATACGGTGAGTGGGGTGAGCTCACGCTGAGAAGTGCACACGATAGAAAGCGTAGCACAAGGCAACTCGTGGCGTTGAACTTGCTTGTCGAATCGCTTGAACGGCATGTGCACCATAGCTGCCCAGTACGGCGGCGCAAAACTGGAGCAGCAGTGAGAGTGAGGATGTCGCTACAAAACCACATTGGGCACTGGGGGCGAGGTGCGGGGTCATACCGCGACACGGTCCTTGCGGTCACTTGCACTCAGCATCTTGAGCACCTCATCTGTGGGATGGGTGAAGCTGCGCACACAAGGCGCACGGCTTCTGCTCGCATGAAGACACGTGCACGCATGCGCGCCCGAAGACACCCATAGACGCATGGTGCATGCGCCATCGAACCGAAAAAAAAAATAAAATAAAATAAAATAAAATAAACATTACAATCCATAAAAAAACAAAAGGCGTGCAAGAGTGAGCCGCTTGGTGGAAAAGCGGTGCGGGTCAATGAGTTATGGAACCAAGCTACGCACGTGCTGCCGAGCTGGAATTGCGACGCCAAGATCTCAGCGGGCTTGCGGTACACGTAGATAAAGGGGGTATCAGGAAAAGCCTCACGATACAGGTCCATCATGGTGGATTGGACCGATTGGAATTTGAAGAACAGCCGGGAGTGTCGGCGACTGTTACCCATGGCTGTGACGGTGAGACGAAGAAGCTCGATCTGGCGAGCGCGCGTGCAGGCGTCGCAATGCAGAGCAATCGTCGCAGGCGGGGCACTCTCGGCATAGACCAAGTTGGCAGGATCGGCAGCAAGCATGTTGGAGACGAGCGTGGATCCCACACGTGACTGATGAAATACAAAGCCAGTGGGCACAACCTTGCTGTTGCCAAATTGTGCACGCACGGCGCTCCAGGTGGTGGTCATGCGCTTTTTGCAAGTACGGACCCAATCCTTGAACATGGGCGTGGTCCAGGGCTCTTTGCTGTGGATGTCAAAGTCAAGCTGGCAAAAGATCAGGGGCGCGCTCTCTGAGGCTCCGATCGAGATGGGCACAAACCCATCGGGCACAAAGGAGTCCTTGGTTGAACTCGAAACGGACTGTGCCTGACGCTGGCGGTGATTCGAGCCAGACTCTGCCTCGGCACGGGTCTCGGCCTTGATCTCGGCCTCGGCCGTGGAGTTTGTGGAGGTAAACGCCATCACCACCAGAACAACAGCCACCAGGCCTGCCATCAGCAGAATGCGCTGGAATGCCATGGCACAAATCAGGGCGCTCGAATGAGTTCTGCAGCGCCAACCGAGGGCATGCCTCACCAGACAGCCTTCGACCAGCACGCAAACCGCGCTGGCAACCTTCAACATGATGAAGCAATCGACTCACCGCGAGGCGTGGATGCATGGTTTGGGTTCTAAAAGGTGGCACAGCATCAACCATGTCGCAAGCAGCATCAATGAGGCCAGTGTGGGGCGGCGGGCAGGGCGCTCCGACTCGACTCGGGCAAGCGTCGTGTTGGCTTTTGGCACATCATCCGGTATTGGCAGGCACATACCCCGTCGACATAAATCCACTTGCTACGCACTTGCTTCAGCTGCGTTGGGCAGCCGTACTATACGGGCTGCTGCACCCAACTTTAAGACCAGTGACGAATCAAGATCAAACAGCCGTCCGCGCCCCAGACTGCCAAAAACCGCGCGCGCGAGGTCCTCGCGTCAAATACAAGGTTGTGTGTGTCAAACATTACTTGGGTATTGATGCAACCACGTCCAATGGCACGAGAGAAATCAAAGGGCGTGAATTGTCAGATTTTATCCTCTTGGGATTTGTTTTGGACAAGATTAAATTTTGTCGTTTGGTTTGTTGCTGTTCGTATTATTGTCAATCGTCCAAAAGGACACGCTCGTCATCACAAAACTCAAGACCATCAAATAAGCACACGCGACAGGAGTTTACAGTTACATGCTAGTCATGGATTGATCCGGCAAGATGTCTGAGGATCAAAAGGTCATGTGAGAAAGGCATGTGCCGAGGCCAGGAAGCCTGTGGTATCTGCAACATGACACGGAGACAACTTACGATTCTGTAGCGCCTCGACCATTGCCATGGCTTGGGCCAACGCCGTTGTCAGCTGATCCACCTGGAAGGCAAGTAAGCAACAAGCCCCGTGGTGTCAATCTGACTAGCAATGTCATGTGGCCGGCTCGTGGACCGTGCTCGGATGACAGCAATCACCAAAACATAGTTGAAAAAAAATTGAAAAAAAAAAAAAAACTCACCTTGGCTTCAAGAGTGGAGGTACGCGCCCCCAGCTTGATCACAACCTTGGCCAACGACTTGTTAAGGCGCATGAGGGTGCCGTTCTCGTCCATTGGATCTGTTGTCGACGTGCCCAGGGTGCCATTGAGACGCATGCCGTTGTTGCGCTGAATTTGCTCCAGCGCTTGCAGCTGCAGCTTCTGGGAGGCGAACAAAGCGGCACTGCGCTCTGCTTTTTCGCGTGCCACGCGTGCCTCTTCCTCGGCTTGCATGGCCTCGACACTCTATGAGCGGGAAAGTGACAATGAGCCAGATTGCTGTTGGTGGCACTGGTGGCAAAGCGGCAGCGGGAATGACAACATGCGAGCCCCGCACCACCCGACATTTTTCGCTGTTGGGTAGCCCGACAACTCCTCTACGTACCAGTGTGACCTGACCGCGGCTGGCCGCCAGATCATACACCTCATTGCCATATGCCTCTGGTGCCGTGGATCCAACGGGATTTAGAGCAGACCTATTGAAACGAAGATCACAGGTTTATGCTACGTCAGCCAGCAAAAAATAGAGCCATAACCCACTCGCAACTTTTCTTTTCTTTTCTTTTTTTCTGTGACGTTCGGGGTTCATAGGTGTCCACGATAGAAATAATGATGATTCTGGCATCTTACATAGGAGCGACATCCAGGTCGTGGTGCCCTGCAACCGGCTGTGCCAAGGCAGTAATGGAAGGCATGTTGTTTTGTTGCATGGATGCAGCCGTATTGCTCCCCGTTTTCACCGGGGTTGAATGGGGAGGATGAAGGGCGACGGGAGCAGGCATGGCAGCTGAAGACTGGGCTTGCGACACCGCTGGCGCTGATGTAGCAGCGGTGGCTGTCACTGGAACTGGTGGCGATTGTTGTGGGGCTGGGGCTGGGGTTGTGTTGACTGCAGGCGTGGGAACAGGGGTAGGTGTGGTAGTTGCGACTTGGGCCGCAGGGGCTGTGGAGGCTGCAGGGGCCGCAGGTGCTGCCGGGGCCGCAGGGGCCGCTGGGGCTACAGGGGCTACAGGGGCTACAGGGGCTACAGGGGCCGCTGAAGCTGCCGGAGTTGCAGGGGCTGCCGGAGCTGCTGAGGCTGCAGGGGCTGCAGGGGCTGCCGGAGCTGCTGAGGCTGCAGGGGCTGCAGGGGCCGTTTCTAAAACGCAAAGAGGCACAAGAGGCCAAGTGCATGGTGATGATTGACATGAGGACCGAAGAATGGCGCGGTTGAACCCAATCGTCAATGCAAGACGGTTGTAAGTTCAAAGGTGACCATGAGAGCGTACCGGCCTCGGGAGCGACGATGGCGCCATCGCGAGTGACGCCCTCAACCAATGGCACGGGCCAACCAGGAATGGGAGGTTTGGAAAGGAAGAGAACGAGATCCCGGAGTGTGGATACGTCGCCGTACTTTTTCTTGTTGACCGTCAACTTGTTTTCAGCGTTTGTGGCCACTAGGTGATGTGTAGGCTTTCCGCGGAACACAACACCCATCACGTACTCGGAAGTACCAGGGCGGTCGCGCACCAAGAATCGACCATCCTTGGAGCCAGGTCCCATGAGCAAGTCTAAAGGCGCGGAGAAGAAAAGGGATGCGGCATGAACCAGGGTTGTCATGCACTGTTACACATTGCTACGATGGTTGAAACATCAAGTGCATTCAGATCAGCATTCCGCCGCAGGGGAAGGAAGAGATGTCACCCACCATCAGCAGTTTCGCGCGACACTGCGCCAACTTGCCATGGCATGGCCATGGCAATGGTCTTGTAGAGACAAACGGGCCGGAAAAAAAAGAAAAAAAAGAGGCGGGAACGTAGTGCGCCTTGACCTAGCCTGTAAAGGAGGTGGAGGCCATCGGCATGAGCGAGGTGGCATCTGGATTGACTGGCAGGACTTAAGAAGGGCGAGTGCGCGCGCTCCTTGGCGGCGGGGTGTTCGGTCGTACCAATGGCTTTGAAGATCGAGGTGCGGGCGTCGAGAACGCACCAACCGGTCGCGGTGATGAACGCTTGCCTCGATGGCTTGCACAGGATCGTTGTGTTTCCAGACAAGACTGACTGCCAGCTAAGTGGGTTCTCGACATGCAGAGCTGAAACGACGCAGGAAATGAGAGAGGGTTGCAAACACCGGACGTGACGCGATGTTGGTGTTGTGGGCGTTGCTTGACCGGCTCAAAAGGCTTCGGGCTACCATATGACAGTGTTCTTACCTCTTTTACCCTATTCGTCTTTGTGAAAAACTGAAACCAAGCCCCTCTTGCTTCCAAAAGACTGGCTTTCAAGCAAGAACTCGCCGTTGTCAGATTGTCAGATTCCATGGTCTTGATTTCGTCTGACAAACCTAAGCAAAGCCGTAGGGTCGTTTCGTGCGGTTTCGTCACGGTTCCAGCTGGCCCCAACCCGCCCCCTCTGTTCCCGATGCTACAGTGTTTTGGCCTTCAAGCCCGCTTTGACCTCTGACATTCCAAAAGGAGGAGAGAACGACAATCACAACAAGTTCAGTGTGTGTGGGTGTGTGTGTGTGTGTCAGTCAAGGAGCTGTTGCTGCTGCTTTTCTCTCTCTCTCTCTCTCTCTCTCTCTCTCTCTTTCTCTCTCTCTCTCTCTCTCTCTCACTCTGTGTGGACGGCTCGGCTCGGCTCGGCTGTTGGCGACTTGACTTGGCTTGGTGGCTCGGTTTTTGTGGCATCAGCTTCAGTTGGGGCCGTGGCGCGTTAGGGGTTTGTTTGTTGTGGTGGTGGGGATCAGGACTGGGTTCTGCAGGTGCGGGTGCCCAGCCCCCCAGCCTGCGATTGCCCCACTTGGCTTGACTCGGTATCGACTGTAGAACATCATTGTCTGCCCTCCTCAAGTCTTGACTGATCGAAAGCAAGCCAGTAGCCCTTCAAAGGCTTGTCACTGCCATCATGGATGACGATGAGCGATTGCAGATCTGGCTCTCCCGCCACATCTCCCGCCAGGATGCCGAGACTGCGCTGAAGGGGCACCCTGATGGCACCTACCTCATTCGAGCGTCTGTCTCAGCTCCCGGCGACTACGTTCTCTGTGTCGTTTGCCATGGACAGATTCAGCATCACCAGGTATGTGTGGGTTACGGGCCCAGGCCGCCTTTGTGGCTTTGCATCTTCAATCAGTCTGTAATCGCAGCTCGCCACGAACCCCCCCCTCCACACACACACACACACACACACACACACACACACACACACACACACACACACACACACACACACACACACACACACACGCACACACACACACACACACACACGCACGCACGAACGCAGCTGTTCAAGAGCTCACACGTGCCTGCTCACCTTCCTCTGCCCCGCTTCTCGAAAGATCAAACACAACAACGGACGAATGCTCACACGCAGTGGACGAGAGCTGCAAAACCTTTCAGAGCTGCTGCGTCACTACAAAACTACCCTGGATGGCTTGGAGGTTCTCCTGCGTGAGGGCACCTCGTATTTTGATCCCCCGAGCAGCGCCCCCAAAGGCTACGTGAACCTTGTTCACCAAGCCACCGTGGATCACGACTATGAAAACACCAAGGACCTCTCCCCGACCCTCATCAACAAGATGAAGGCAGCTGCCGTTCGCGACTCCACTCGCCGACCAGCCCCCGTGCCACAGGACGGCGCAGGGCCCAACGAAGATGTCCTTCCGACTCCCAAGGGCTACGTCAACCTCAAAAAGGGTGAAACGGGCGCCGATGTCGTGCCCACACCCGCCGGTGATGGCATACCCGATCTTGTTGAATTTGAGATTCCTCAGGAACGTTTGCAGATCATGTCAGAGCTCGGCAGTGGCCATTACGGCCAGGTCTTTGAAGCCTGGCTCATGCCAGACCCTGATGACTTTAAAGCTCAACGCAAGAAAGGCAAGCTGGTTGCGGTCAAATCTCTCAAGGCACACGGCAACGATGGCGCTGTGCGCGCCTTCCTTGGCGAAGCTCGCACCCTGTCTCAGTTCAGTCACCCAAATGTTTTGGGCCTCCTCGGCGTGGTCACTCGCTCCAAACCCTGGCACATGATCACCGAACATATCCCCTACGGGGATGTCCGCTCCGTCCTCAAGGCGTGTCGCAGTGCAAGCACGGCTGTACACGCCCATGAACAAGTGTACATGGCTGCTCAGGTTCGGCCCATGCTTCGCCCCTGATCTCTGCCGCCCTTGTCCGCATGCACATGCCTCGCTTCCCCCTCTCTTGTCTTTCACTCTCAGTCGTCTGGTGTCATGCCTTGGCACTGCCTGGAAATCCATTAGGCAGCTGCAGGCATGGAATATCTGGCCTCGCTCGGCTTTGTTCATCGGTATGACGTGTTGCTTTGGCGTGGACCTGACATTCGAAACCCACGAGGCTTCTCACCTTGTTGTACGTGGCCTCTTGCAGTGATCTCGCTGCTCGCAATATTCTCCTTGGCCGATATTGCCATATCAAGCTGGCCGATTTTGGCCTCTCCCGCGCCCTGGACACGGAATCCCAGTACTATGTTGTCCAGTCTCGCAGCCTCCTGCCCTTTCGATGGATGAGCATTGAAGCTCTTAAAGAAGGCAAATTCACAACACAATCTGATGTTTGGGTTCGTACAAACCTCGCACGGCACACACACACACCTCCCCTGGCTTTCCTCACTCGCTGCCCGTCTCCTCACCTGGCGCACAAAATTGCACACTTCAATCTTAGGCTTTTGGTGTTTTGTTGTGGGAGATCATGTCCATGGCTAAAACTCCCTGGCGCAAGAACAGCACCCAGGAGGTGAAGCAGCTGGTAAGAGTCCCGCCACCCGAACTTCAGTTCCAGACCATGCTACGTGTGACACTCCTTCATCAATCGTGCTTCCTCTTGATCTTGACCGCCCCGCACCATTTAGATTCTTGCTGGAGAACGTTTGCCTCCGCCCCGAAACTGCCCACAGACGTTGTATTCGGTGCGTGATTCACGGCAGCTCACCCCCACAGCACACTGGTCTTCCTCAAAACAGTGTTTGAAAATTGTCCGTTACCCATTCTCATCCCAAGTTACCCGCGACCACCCCCCTTTTTTGCAATATTCCCGCTGCCGGAAATACTTGCAGCTCATGACAACGTGCTGGCAACCTGCACCAGCTGCCCGGCCCACATTTGTGACGCTGCGCCGCAGCTTGGAGCAACAGGGCGAATTGCTCAACCCAGAAAAGCTGAAGCCCCGTGATATAGGCCAGTTTGCTCCACGCAGCACCTCAGGCCCTTCCGCTGCCATGCTCAAGTTTGATCCGGAGGAGCAATCGCGAGCCTCCAACCTGATTGAGGATTTGCAAATGCCCCGTGATGAGCTCATCGTCATCAATGAGCTGGGCGCCGGTGACTTTTACCAGCTTGTGCTCATGGAAATGACTTCGGGCCTTACCGGTTTGTGACTGACACAACATCCCGCTCACCTTGATACAGCAGTGCCACCATCAGCCTAGTCAACTTGGTGGCCGCAATCTCGTAGACCGTAACTTTTTCACCATTAATCTCTTTTGCTCGCCCCGTGTTGTGCCCATGCTCGAGCTCAGGCGGAGCCAAGTGCCATGTCGCTGCCAAAATGCTCAAGGACAATGCCACAGAAGCAGACCGGGAGGCGTTTGATGCTGAGGTGAACCTTCGGGCATCCGAGCTTCTGGATCATCCCAATGTCGTGGCTCTCATTGGCCTTTGCACCAAGGTACCTCCGCTTGCCCCTCTTGTACTTTTCACCCGAACGACCCATTGACGCCTACCCACTGCCTCTGCATTGAAGATGAGATGGGTCCTATTCTGGCCAACCTTTTAGCTCTAACATGCGCTTTCACTTCATCCGCGGTAGGACGAGCCCCCCTTTATGGTGATGGAGTATCTGAGCCTCGGAGACCTACAGTCATACTTGACAGCAAGCGCCCCTGCGCCGGGTCAGGTATGTCCTGCCCGTGCAAGGCGCTCCATTCCTCGCTCTTTTCATCCTCTTTGAATGGTTGCCGGTCAGAGTACCAACCCTTGAATAACCCGTGCCCTCATCATTGCGCGTGGGCATGTTCATCCATGGTTTCTCCAGCCGGCAGCACTGAGCACTTATGAGCAAACGTCCATGGCGCGCGACATTGCCGCGGGCATGAGCTATCTGGCTGAACGAGACATTGTGCACCGCGACTTGGCTGCTCGCAACTGTGTTGTCGGCCAAGGGCCAGTCGTCAAGATTTCCAACTTTGGCCTTGGCAAGACACTTCGTGGTGGTGACTACTACTCCTCCTCTTCGGGTGTCATGCCTGTTCGATGGATGGCTCCCGAGGCCGTTTGCTTTGGAAAGCATTCGTGTGCGTCCGATGTCTGGAGCTTTGGCATTGTCTTGGCGGAAATTTTTACTTTTGGTGAAAAGCCCTTTGCCCATATGACAGATCTTGAGGTACGCCCCTGAAACGCCCGCTTGACCGGGACACGGGACTAGTGGGTGTGGTGATCAGCCAGCGAATGCAGTCGGTGCCTCCGCTTGTGCCGACTCAAGTCTGGACTGGGTATGTTTTACTCATTGACTCCGCTGGACTCTAGATTTGCAATGCGTATGCCTCCGGAGGCATGTCTGCGCTGCCTGTTCCGCCATCGGCTCCCGATGTAATCGTGCACTGCATGCAGGAGTGTCTCAAGGTTCGCGTCTTGATCCAATCAGACCTGGCACGCACGGCTTGATTGCCGCTTACTATAAAGATGCAAGGTGAATCAGGCTGCTATTGGACCTTGACCTTTTGCGTGGACTGTGCTAGGGCGAACCCAAGGAGCGTGTCTCTTTTGAGCAACTGCAAGAAATGCTTGATGAGGAACTTTCAGAGGAGAATGTGGACGTTGATGAAGAGCCCATGCCCTTGGTGGACGACATTGATTGGGTCTCGGGTATCGGCGAAGTCAGTGTCACCTCACTGAAGTCCTATCTAGCGACCCTTGTGACTGCCATGTGTGCCCATCAAGCCAGCTCATGCCCTCGCCCCTGTTTCCATGGCCACCCTTAGTTTGTACATACGGGGTGGATGATCAAGCAGGGCTCTGGCCAAGGCGCTTTTAGCCGCTCGTCATGGAAGCGTCGCTGGTAGGTCATTCCGTGAGAGCTGTTTGTGGACAGTCTTATCTGCCGTTTGCTCACGGCCATGATACCCCTTGAATGCCGTGCAGGTTTGCTTTGCGCGATAACGGAACCTTGTCTTATCACAAGGCTGAGCGGCCCGATGCCAAACCGCTTGGGACCATCGCCCTGGGGGATACCATCAAGGTCCAGCCTTGCTCGCATATCTTGAAGGCCCTTCGACTTTTTTTTCCCCCCCCCTTTTTATCCCCCCGCCCCCTTTTGTTGATACCAAAATATTTGGTGTGCGAATCGCAGGTGCATCCACGTCCTCCGTTCGAGCTGACCTTTGCCCAAAAATCATGTTTTTCCATGGTTACCCCGGGCCGAGTCTACAACTTTGTGTGGTGCGTCGAGTGATAGCGCTTTGGGCGGTTCAGAGAAGTTGGAACGATGACCGCCCTGCTCATCATATGCTCGTTGTCGTTTGCTGTTCCAGTGATAGCGATGGTGAGCGCGATGTTTGGATTAGACTCCTCAAGGCCGCCATCGACGCCCTACACTCCTAGAACATGCCTGTTTTGTTGTGAAGGGAGCCATGTGGCATGCGCGATGTCAAGGCTTTTCCACGCCTGCGTTCAAGCTGGTGTATCCATGCATATCAGTACTGGCGTTGATATGCTGCGCTTTGTTTTCTCGCTGATACCTTGCCGTTCCTGTACTTCACGTTTTTTACGTTCTTTTTTTTTTTTTTTTTTTTCTGAGTCGTTCCTCTTGTTGCACGGTCTTGACATTTCTGTGCGAGAACGAATGTGTTTGCCTTTGCTTTCTACTTTTTCGATTGATTCCATAAAGTTGCTCACACAATACGCACGAGACGCGCGTGCGCATACTTCTTTTGATTTGCTTTTTACATAATTGATCTTTGCTTACAAGATTTCTATTTTACATGCTTGGTCGCTCGCGTTGGGAGCCCGGCAAGCATTGCAGCTGACAAGTTTGTGAAGGAGGTTCAAGGCAGAAAGCCGTCCGTATAAGAGCCGGCTGAATTATCGATTCAGCGCACACCCTGTACTCAAGACGCAAACATACCTTTGTGCTGTTCTCAAACTTGTTCTTTCCGCTGCCGGTAGTCGACAGTTGTGGTCAAGGGCGTCAAGTCTTCTGCCTCCGACTCCTCGGCCTCCGAATCGGTATCACTATCGGAGTGGCTATCGACAAGCCCGTGCGCAGTGTCGCTGACGTGTGCCAGGTCCTTGCGTGTGATGATACCCACCACGGATGAGTCGCGCCTGTGTGTGGTGGTTGTCAAGGGTGAATGCATACCACTTTATCGCCACGACAGCGCTGAGTAAAAAGCGACTATGTTGCCTCACGCACCGAGAAAGTACCACCAGATGACGCAGACCCATGGTTCGAAACAGGCTGAAAACGCGGGGTAATCGTGTCTCCTCCCATACTGTATATGGGCATGGCGAGACATACGGTAGGAAATTCTGTACATCCAGTACGCCATGAGGTACAAGAGTGATCCAAGCATACTTTGTGGGCCTCAACGGTGCTCACATTTGGTTCGTCAAGATCAAAGCACGTACCATGAAGCAAGCGAGATCAGCTTCGTCCAAAAGAAGACGTAGCTTGTGGACCGTGACGGTTCGGGCATAGTGATCCACAAAGTCGTCCTCGCTCAGCTCCCGATTCACCAAGACCTCGCCATCATGCTTTGGCCCATAGATGCTGTCGTTATTCGTATGCATGTGCCAGGTTAGAAGCAGGGTTGCCAGATCACGCTCCCAAACTTGGGCTAGATAGGAGCAGGGGGATCTACATACTGCTCGGCCAGCATAAGGGTAATGTGTGATCGCAAGATAACTCCACAAAACTCATTGTCCTAGGGCCGTCATGGTCATGTTGTGAGGAAGTAACGATCAAGGGCTGTCAAGCCAACTAGATCTGGCTTTGTCCGCAACATATCAACAAAATGTGTGGCTGGGGAGGGCAGCAGTAGCTTGGAAAAAACTGACCTGGTCCTTGCGCTGTGAGACCTGAACGACAGGAAAGGCTTGATGGCTAAGCAAAAAGTGAAATTCGACCCAGAACAAGACACATGCATCATTTGTACATCGATCAGCTGGGAGGGAGTGCAGTTGAGGATCTTTCCTTTGGGCCATTACGTACTGGCATGACGAGAGTAAGTCTAGAACGTCTCCGACGCGCTCGACGGGCATCAAGCTCTTGGGACGCTTGGCCATCACATGTTTGGCCTTGAACTGTCGCATAAACTGCACAACACCGAGAAACGCTGATCAACGAGAATGGGCTAATCTTATTGGTTAAAAGCCTCCATGTCTTCCAGACACACTAACCACGGAAGGTTCCCACCCCAAGAGTGGGATGTGCTTGAGTTCAATGTGAATATCGTAGAGACCTTCGTTGAAGAGGTCACCCATCTACCGTTGCAGCATTCGCTTCAGTGAAGACGTGATGAAGTGGACATCAGCCAAGCGACAATGGACGGTACTACGTACAAACTTGGCGGCCATCAGCGTGACCATGAGTGGAAGGCCGAGAGTGATCTCATCCGTACTTTCAATCAGAATGACGGTCAGGCTGATGGTCATGCTATGAATGTGGCCACCACGAACAATAAGATGACACAACGGGAAGCTTTGAGGGTTACACAGGAGCCAGATGAGGTTGACTGTGCTCACTGACCGAACGACACCGCCGAGGAAAGATGCTGCGCCAATCAGCGCATAGGTACCCAGGTTGGTGGCAGTATAATCACCCAACCACATTCGCAGCAGCGCGCCGACCAAACGCTGTGGTGCCACGGGCCGAAAGCAGATGATCATGAGAAGATGACAGGTCATGAGAAGGTTACAGGTGCCAATCTGTATCAAGTGCGCTGAAAATCATTGACTGACCCCGTACGCGGCGCCAGTGACAAGACAAGGTACGAAGAGTCCACTAGGGATGCTCACACCATATGTCCAGCAAGCAATCACCAGA
Source organism: Monosiga brevicollis MX1 (assembly GCF_000002865.3). Classification (NCBI taxonomy): domain Eukaryota; class Choanoflagellata; order Craspedida; family Salpingoecidae; genus Monosiga; species Monosiga brevicollis. Next base: position 1,440,697 of record NW_001865040.1, on the reverse strand, counting down.
TACATTAGAAAAAAGCAGAAGAGGGTTTTTTCAGAGAAGGTACCATCCATGTGAAACATAGTCTACATTGCAAGAGATATTCGAGAGTCAAGAAAGGATGGCAGTGCCAAAGGTCGATGAGGTAGGGGCTCACGCCACTCCATGTCATTGTATTGTCAAAGGGGGCTGCATGGACCTGAAACCTCGGCCCCTTCTACCCCACCGCCACGCTCACCTTGATGGACACTTCTTGCGGATTGAGCGCCAGCGTGGCCATGTCATTGTACTCGTTTTCACCGCAAAAAAAGCCACGCGCATCCTTAACAAACTCCTTGTTCAAATCTTCAGCGGTCAAGGACCGACAGGTGCCTGTCCTCGATGAAGAACAATGAGATCGCGTGAGAAAAGGAGCAGAGCATGCGCCAGGTAGAGATGCCACCGGTTCGTGTTTCAGCAAGGTAACTTTTGGGTGGGCGCTTACCCATAGTCATGGCCAAAACGAAGACCAGACATGTGCCCACGGCAGAGACCAGGAGTGCTTCCGCGACGCGCTTGCCTGTAAAAGGAGCGCGCACGAGCACACGCACATGCGTAAGAGCGTGGGTAGCAGACCCAGCTTCAGTAGGGCTGGGTGGCTCCAGCGCCAGCGCTACAGGAATGGCCGAGGCTTTGACTGACCTCGCGTTTTGACGTGCTTCATGCGGTAAATTGTCAGGCGCTTGTTCATTTCGTTGAAAAGTGCGCCGAGCAGCCCGCCAACCGCACCCATGACCAAGAAAAACGCCAGGTCCACAACATTCCATAAATGGGAGCCCTCTGAATTGAACTTTCCAAAATTGACCAAGCCGGTGGCGTCCAATTGACCCCAAGCATGCAGCTGGATGCCTACGTGCACGGGGCATCCATCGCGAATGTTTTTAAGTGATGGAGTAACGAGCCAGGATTGAGGCCGTGTTGTGGAGGGTACGAGCGTTGGTCCAAGGAAGCTAGCCTACCAGAGACGAGAAGGTTGAGAATAAAAGCAGAGGACATGGAGCAAAACAGGGATTTCCAAGTCAAAGATTGGTTCCAAAACGAAGCTCCTTCTTCAAGGCTGCGGAAAAAAAGAAAGCAGAGTGTGAGCATGTGGTGCAGGAAAGCGGGCTGGTGGGAGAGCCTTGTCATCCAATGTGTCTTGAAGCAAGGATAGCGCGGTAAGTTTGAACTTGCGACGAGAGAGGGTGCCGACCTGAAGAGAACTCCCCCGATGGGCGCTCCAAAAGCAGCAGCAACGCCAGCAGCAGCACCTCCAGACACAAAGTCTCGCTTGTCGCGATCATTGCGAAAGCGGCGAAGGAAGTTGGTGCGAAGCCAGGAAAGATTGCTGCTCTGCCCTTGTGTTAAGCCAGCGCCCACAATGGCGCCGCTGTGAATCATTGGGCCTAGAGAAATCGAATTCCACAACAAGCCAATGGGCAAGCGTCGATAATATGAGTTTTGAAGAGCCACCTGATGCCAAATTCCTATCTGAAGGACAGGTCGCTCAAAAGTGCCGGCGTTGGGTGCCCGGCTTCCAACCGAGTGCAGAAGAAATTGTTGCGCACCTTCCTTGCCAACAAACATGCCACCGCTCACGCTGAAGAGCACACCAACAGCTTTTGCGACCATAGTGAGTAAGTCCGTAACGCCTGGAAGCTAGAGACGAGGGTCCAGAGCCGAGATGGAGCGGGCGGTCAAGTAGGGCGAAGCAAAGAGAGCGGCATGGCGATTGTAGGACGAGACAAGAGTGAGGCTTTTTCTTATCGAAGCGTTTGGCGACCAACCTTGATGCCATTGAGATAACACTTTATCTCTGGAATTCCCGAACCAGCCGCCACGGGCTAAGAATCAAAAGTGGTCAGTGGTACAGAGAGGGGGATGAGCGAGCCAGGGGATGTGGAGTTTGAGGGCAGTTGAGGAGCTGATGCGCCATTGGGACAACGGGCGACAACATACCGCCAACGCTGTGAGGCTGGTGGCAATCAGGACGAATCCGCAGTTGAAGCAGAGAAAGTAGACCAAGGACAACGCGAGGCACCCATGTTCTTGACACTCATTGACAGACTTGACCAAATAGTCAAATTTGACCTGTAGTAGTACGCAGCCAATGGGCATTGAGCGAGTGGACGAAAACTCGAGCTTGCAGACGGGCCTTTGTGATAAATGCGGGTTTCAAAGGCACCCACTTTCATGAGTTGCTTGACAAAAAAGTCGATGAAAAACGCCACACAGGCCGTGACAACGCCCACGAAAAAGAAGAGTATCCAGGACATGAGTTGGTGAGTACGCTCTTCGCTTTCGCGCTTCTGCAAAGAGCGGGGCAATGATGGATGGGTTGCAGAACTGAGGACAGAGAAGGGAGCATGGCAGAGCGTGCGCTTCGAGGCTCGAGGCGGTGAAGCCAAAAGCAGAGGATAGGAATCACTCACTTTGATGGATTGCACTTTGAAGGCTTGCTGTTGGTCCCAAAGCTTGTTCTCGATCACGTCGTAGTTGAGGCTCTGTGTTCAACGTTGAAGCGTGTGCGGTAGCGTGACGAGCCAAGGAATAAGCAAGTGCATGGTACGAAGTGTGGATAGCCAGCATAAAGATGGACCGTTGCATCGGTGTAAGGAAAGCTGGGGGTACAAGGCTGACCTCATAGGTGTCGGCGAGCCGGGTGCGGGGCCGGGCTGCCACGATGGTGGGATCCAAGAGCACATCATCGTCCTCATGCTGATTGATGGAGGAGGCGCTGGCATAACGCACCCGGTGGCGCCGTTCCATGGTGCATGTGGCTTGATCGAGCCGTGAACAACAAGCTAGAGCCGTGTGGCTTTGAGGTGGCGCAGACGGATGAGCTGATGCGAAGCCACATGACGGGGCACAAGCGGCCGTCAAGAGGGCATTCCAAAAGTGGGACAAGCCCAATTAACCAACCAATGCACAAAAAGGAGCAGCTACTGGTCGGCATCCATGCCCAAGCCCGGCTCACCACAAGGTGTCTAATACATAAGCACCAAACAAACCCCATGACTACATCGCAACACTCCACGGTCCCAGCTTCCCCCCTCCCTCAGCCCGACCCCCTCTGCCAAAGGTTCCCGCCACACACACACACACACACCACCGATCGGACAAGACGAAGAAAACATCAACAGATGCGAGCTAATTGTCAGATAAAGATACGAAGACAGTGAGATAACTTTGATGTTGCATCATCTCACTGCTTTCGTCAATTTGGCATTAAGAAAAAAAAAAAAAAAAAAATTGTTCTGTTTTGTTGTTGCTGAGGAAAATTCCGTTGAGAGACTCACCCGGTTTTTTTTTTTTTTTTTTAACATGTAAATTTTTTTTGAAGGGAGCGGGGGATTGATTGAAACAACGACCGACGAACGGTGAGTGGTGATCGTGATGCGTGGGGGTCATTGAGGTTGTGGCAGCGGGTTGGGCTGGGTGTGCATGTGAGAGATTGTTCTATAAACGTGGCATCCTGTTGAGATGGTATGGAATGTGCCTGCTTCTCATCATTGACTTGTTGCACAGGCTCGAGGTCATTCAAGCTGCTGCTTTGTTGCGCCAGCACGGCAAACGATAGCCTCGCCTGCTCAAGCAGCTCTTGAGACCAAGCCACCATGTCGTCATTGCCGCCGCTGTACACTCACCGGCGCCCGGGCGCGCCCGTGCTTCCTGCACCAGTCGCCAAGGAGCCAGGTGCTGGCTCCAAAAAAGCCGCGACCCCGCGAATGCTTGAGGGCCCGCAGCGTTATAGCTTTGATGCCATGCTCGCTCTCCAAAAGCTCCATACCCAACCCTTGCCCGAGTTTGAACAACATCCAATCTATGAAGAACTCAGGTGAGCTTCACTACCCGTGTGGCAACAAATTTAGCTCAAAACATACATCGAGCGGTAGTGGGCTACGGGAAGTGCGCACACCAGTGTTCTATGCTCATCGGTGGGATTGGCGTGTTGCATAAACGACATCCTTATAGGCATCACGGTACGTTCCGGGATCTTGTTCCAGCAGTCTACAAGGCTCCGCCTCAGCATTCATCCCCACGCCAGCCGAATCGACGCAATGGCCCATCGCGGAATGGCCAAGGTGAGAGAGAACCTCCGCTGCAAGTGTTTGTAGCTTGAGCTTCTTGACTTTCAGACTTTGAGGCAGATTGCTGAAGTCAACTAGAGTTGGATGTGGCCTGTCTGATTTATCGATCCCATGTGATTCAACGCTTACAGGCTCGGGGGGCGCCAATGACGTCCCTTTTGTACGTGCACCGCGCTCAGCCGACGACCTTCGTGCGTACCGTCCGCGCCAGAGACTGAGCCTACCGTCTCGGCCTTGTCATGCATTTGTTTTCTCGTGCCCATGATGGTGGCTGTGGATTCTCAATCAAACCGTTTTTTGCGCATGACTGATATTGGCTTATTCAGGACGTCCGATCCGACGCGAGGCTGGGCCCCCCTTACGCTCATCGGGTAACTCGGGCACCGCTCGTGGCTCGGGCAGCGCCACGGCACAAACACGCCACCATCGCCCAGCTTGGGATGACGGTATGTCTTTGACTACGACTTGCTTTGTTTCTGCTGGCATCGAGATTTTAACTGCGCCTGTTTTGCAAACTAGACGAAGTGGATGCGGATAGTCAATTTGAGTTTCGTGGCTTTGACGGGCGCGCCACCTCCTCGACGTCATCCGTGCCAGCTACCGCAACGGGCCCCTCCGCTCCTCCTCCAGGTCTGAAGGTGCCAGGGGTGTCGACCAGTGATGTACCCACACCTGCAGTTCCTTCGAGTCCTACCCCGCTGACGCACTCCATGCCGGCGACTCCGGCCACGGGCGGCAAATCTCGCCTCAGCGCCTACCTCAACAACACCGAGACCGAGTCACCGGGTGCGCTGGACTCGGCCCCAGTTCCAACTGCCTCGGCATCGTCTTCGGGCAGCAGCTCGCGCTTTTTACGATTTTTCCAGCAGCAACCAAACGGCCAAACGGCTACCCAAGCAGAGAATCCGCCCCCCGACGCAGGAGGAGACGCCTCCCAGCGCCTCAAGAGCCTCTTCTTGAATCCCAAAGCCAATGGCCCAGCCAGCACCCCTGCTGCTGCTGCTACAACACCCGCCAAGCCAGCTGCGGCCGTGGCCGCAACGGTCCCTGCAGCCACACCCAAGAGCACACAGCCACCCAACCCCAAGCCTCAACCTGCAGCTGTATCGCAGCGCGCTCCTAACATCATCCCAGCCAATGCCACCCCAACCCCCAATGCCATGGCTCCGGCCAGCAATGCCACTGCATCTGCGGCTGCCAAGGCGCAAGCCTTGGCCACCGGCGCTGACTCGGCTGCGCCGACGGCTGGCTCACATCAAAATCGTCTGCTCAGCATGTTGCAAAATGCCAAACGTGTTCCCGCTCCTCAGACCAGTGGTGCATCAATAGGATCAAGCACCCCATCGCAGCCCATACCCACGCCACCCCAGGTACCTGGCAGCGGGCGTGGCAGCGCGTGGCCCGGTTCAGCGGGCCTGCCTCTGGGTCCCGATGGTCGGCCGTTGGCGCAGCATCCCGGCCAGTCAATGGGGCCAGGCCCTGTTCAGCACCAACCTCCACCATCTCAGTACCAACAGCCCCGGCCCCATCCCCAGTCACCCTCACCCTCGCCATCGCAGGCCTATCAGCAACAGCAGCGACACCTGCAGCAAGCACACTTTGCGCGTCTGCTCGGTAGCATGCGCTCAGACAATACTCCGCCTTCCAACGTAGGGCCGCCCGTGATGGGTCCAGGTGGACCGGGCGTGCCCATGATGCATGCACCACAGGGTGCAGCGCTCGAGAACCCCATTGGTCAGCCTGGTCCGCCCTCCAGCGGCGCAGCTGCGGGCTCTTTCCTGCCCACCTCAGTCATGTTGTACGTCGCGTCGTCGGGGTCTGCATTCCTTGCCTGACACGAAGCGTTGACCTTGTCTCACCCGGACCCTGCTGCTGGTTTTTGTTTTCTTGGCTCTGTGTGTGCGTCTTCTTTTCCTTCTTCTTCCTTTCACTTAGGCGCCTGAACCAGCAACATCCTTGAGGGGCACAAAAGCATTTTTGCCCTTGTTAACAATTTCCCGCACCCACCTCGCATGCCTCACTCCCCATTGCACCCGAGTTCCTCGCGCTTGACTATCCGCATCAGTGAACTTCATGACTGCCACGCGACACCAAAATTGACTGATGAAGAGTAAAGACCAATATTTAAAAAAAAAAAAAAGAGAGAGACAGAGAGAGAAGGGCTGTCAAGGAAAAACCCCCTTGTTTTGCTTTGAGCACCTGAACATCAATATTCAGCTAAACACGTACAAGTCGTTACGTTTGCTCCAGCATGAGAACTGCAAGAACTTCACCGATATCTTCATAAAGTCCTGACACCCCCAGTTTATGTCCGCGAGCAGCAGGAAATTGCTTTTTTTTTCGCTTTGCTCTCTCTCTGTGTCGCAGGCATCGTCGACTCTTCGACCGACCCGGCCGTCTCTTCTCTCTGGCTTGCCGCACACCAACACAGGGTGGGCTGATCAGTCAAGGCTTCTTCTCTCTTCAACCCTCGTGCGGTAGGTCGTCCCAGACCGCCTGCCTTTGGAATCTTGTGGAATGGATATGATATGAATGAGATTTGCATCAAGGTGTCGTTGTGTTGCGTGGTGTGTTGGTGGTACGCGGAAGCCGCTGCCCTCGTCTACCGCCTCGAGGAAGTGACCAAAGTCAGGGCACGCTTGAGAAAAGGCGTGGGATACCGAGGCGTCATTGTTGGAGGTCAAAAGCACACAAGCGACTCGTTGTGTGGGAGCACGCATGACCAACCGCTGGTGCTGTTGTTGGTGTTGTTGTTGTTCCCCGTCTCCTCTCCCGCCCCCCCCGCCCCCTTTGTTGATGCCCTGTTGAGCGACTCACCAACGGCATTCAACCCCCATGTGCCCACCTTTCCACCCATGCACTCGCGCAAAACGTCAGTGTCAAACGACCAACGCCATGTTTCGCATGTCTGGCAAAACATTCCGGTACGGTTTTGCTTGGCTCATGGTCATGAGGGAGCCTGGGACAGCAAGAGGAGAGTCACGTCTTCGGACACCTCGACTGGCCGTTATCCCATGGTGAACCCTATTCTCCTGGCACATGTCTATCTATCTCTATGTAACACTGTACATCTGCCCTGGCTTGCTGACTTTAGCGCGAAGAAAAACTTTAAAGAAGGCTCGCTCCGCCATGAGCTCCACAAGAAGGCCGTGGTCAGTATTTCTTGTCCCCATGTTTTGGTTTGACTGTTGGCTGGTGTTTTCGCCTACGCACGCATGAAATTGCCATGTCCCTGCCACAGAATTTCTGCGCGCTCACATGGTGCTTTTCAAACATCACTCGCCGTAGGCCACGCTCAACTCGGGCATTGACCTTCGTCAAGCCGTCAAGCTTCCTGAGGGAGAAGACATGAATGAATGGCTGGCCGTTTCCGCCGTCGAATTTTTCAACCGGTTCGGCACGCACAGTCACTTGCTCTTTAGTCATTTGTGATGCATTTCCAATGGCTGCCCTGCGCGCCTGTAGCACTCACGCCCATGGCCTTGTTGTCGCAGTGTCAACTTGGTCTACGGCGCTGTGTGTGATTTTTGCACAGAGGAAAGCTGCCCCATGATGCGAGCTGGCCCCGCGTATGAGTATCAATGGAAGGACGATACCTCGGCCGAGTACAAACGCCCCACCTACGTCAGCGCCCCCAAGGTGGGCACGGTGCCTCTGTGGTATTCCGACGCCTACCGGCCAATCGGCTTTGTTGCATGGCTCTCCTCTTACCATATCCCATCCCACTGCTGTGCTCCCATAGTACATTTCGTTGCTCATGGACTGGATTGAGCAAATCATCAGTGATGAAAGCAAATTCCCGTCCAACCCAGGTTTGTTCTTTTTGCCCCAATTCAAGCTAGCACATGTGAGTGCATCCACCTTTCGCCCTTTTTGCGAGGCATCGCATTCACCTATACATTGGATGTAAATGGACCTTCAGAGGTGCCCTTTCCCAAGGATTTCCAAAAAATCATCCAACAGATGTTTCGCCGGTACGTGCGCCCGTGCTGCACCTCAGGCGAGACAGACCACCTCTACGGAAGTTGTTGAGGTCCCTATCCCGCTCCGTCAAGCAAGCCTCATCCTCTTCTCAACCATAGATTGTTTCGTGTCTTCGCGCATGTCTACTACGAGCACTTTAACCAGCTGTCGGAGATTGGCGCGGTTCGTTGTTGGGGCACTTTTGGCGTCCTCTGTTTTTTGAAATGATCGTCCATCGTTTGTAGACTTTGTATTCGCCTTACGCCCCAGCTTGTATTTGGTTTTGCCGATGTATTAGGAGGCACATATCAACACGTGCTACAAGCACTTTTACTACTTTGCCACGGAATTCAACCTGATTCCAACCAAGGAGTTGGAGCCTCTCAAAGACCTGTCTGCAGCTCTTTGCAAGAAGTGAGCCCATTCAAAGTCAACGGTCAGCGCAAAGACCGAACTGCTCTGACTTGTCGGCTTGAACTCCCATCCTGGCATTGATTCTGGTGCCGCAAGGCTGCCAGTCCCCCGAATTTTTCTTCGCCATCCTTTTGTACAATCAAACCAGAACAGGCTCCGCTCTTGTTGCGCCATGCTGGGACTGCTTGAAAGCATGCTTGGTGCCTTGGATTGAATTCAAAATATTAGTGCGGTGTGGATGGCATCAAACCCTGCCGCTACAAGCACTCCTGTCTCTCATTGTCCTAATTGAATATGTTGGTTTTTGGTTTATTTGATTGCTTTCCCACATTGCCAAGTGTTGTCTCAACAACAAGAGCATTGGTAGAGTGTGAGCGGGAGCGGATGTGCGCTCATGGAAACGGGTTGGGTCAGAAGGTGAATAAAATTCGTGCTGGGCCATCACGATGTGACAACCTCGAATGAGTGTGGTGCCTCGTTTGTTGTCTTAAACTTGACCGGAACACAAGGTGCGGGAGGCTAGTAGGTCTCCAGCAAGGTTCGCAGACTTCGCTCCACGATGGCCATGCGCTCACGGTGACTTTCTTTCTCGAATATAGCGCTCAGTTGATCACGCGAAAATAAAGAGTCAATCACAAAATCGTACCGATCCACAACCCGTGTGGAGACGTTGGGTAATAGAATGCCACGCCAGGCCGCAGCGACATAGGAGATGGAGTCTACCAAGAGCTCCAAGTTAACCGGGGCCACTGAGGCGTTGGCCACCGCACGCCGCTCCGCTGCCAGACGACGGTCGCGCGCAAAGTGCACAAACCCCTGACAAAAATCCAGCGTTCGATCGTAGAGTGCCAGCTTATCCACACCCGGTGGAAGTGCGTTGGCGTGAACAATCACGGCGATGCGCGCGGCAATATCAAATATGTAGCCCTCCAAGCGAGATGCCAACCGATCCCCGCGCTCTACCCGTACAAAATCAACCACGGTGTGAATCAAAACCCGCGCGGCCTCGTCCAGGTAACGCTTAATAAGCAGGCGTCCCAGACGAGACGTGGCAAATGCGCTTGCCAGGGCAGAGCGCATTTTGCCCAGGCTAGAAAGTGTAGCATGGCTGTCGTCAACATCGGGCACTAAAACTATAGGCAGGCTTCGAGCCACCTCTAGCTGCTGCCACCAGGCGTCGTGCAAAGCTGCGCCACCCTCCACGGCGAGACCAAAGATCCGCCGGTCGGGCAAGCGAAAGCCAATGCCCCGACCAGAAGGCGCCTCGCAAGGCAAGAGCGTGACTCCACTGAGATGCACAAATAATCGCGGTGGATCCTCTTTCGACGCCATGTGGTGATAGAGCAAACTGCCCTGGACCAGAACAAAATAACGCCGCTTCCAGGGGCGCTCGTCACCGTTGCGCCGACATTTCTTCAGCAGATAGCCCTCCATGGTAGCGGCTGGTAGCTCTGATGGTGCGGTGATGCTAGCTGGACTGGGCGGCCGAATCACCTCGTCGCCCTCCACCCCACCCTCGTCACCATCTTCATCCTCTTCATCATCGTGGTGAGATCGGCCATCTTGAGACTCGTGCAAACCAGCCTGCGTGTCGTCGCCAACAGGATCCTGCTTTGAGGTGGCGGCAGATGGGCCCGCCACCGCTGTGGCAGACTCGAGTGTCATTTGGCCCAACTGCTCATTGACCGCACTGGCCACCTCTATCTCCTGCTCAGCTGCAGCAGCCATGGTGGGTGAACAGCGGGGTTGTGCGAGAAGAGGGCTGGTACAAGGACTCGCGGTGGTGTTCAGCGAGGGCAGCGACAGCAAGGGAAAGTTCACCAAGGCTGACGCGCCTCGTACCGTTGGATCTGCGCTGAATATCCTGCTCGCGTAACAACCCCCATGGCCTGCTGCCGTCAGCGCAGGCGAGTAACATTGACCTCCACTCTCTCGCGTCAGCCGGCGTGTGTGTGTGTGTGTGTGTGTGTGTGTGTGTGTGTGTGTGTGTGTGTGTGTGTGTGTGTGTGTGTGTGTGTGTGTGTGTGTGTGTGTGTGTGTGTCTGATCCAAAAAAAATCAAAAATCAAAAATCAAAACAACAAAGGGGTTGTGCCTGTGTCATGCTCTTTTGGCAAAGTGTGGGTTCTGAGAGGAGCCAACGAAAATGCATAGCTGGATAAATTTTTAGATCATCATAACGACATGCCTTATCGACCAGGCGGCTCAGCCGCGGGAGTGATGGCAGAAGAAGCGTCACGGAAAACTCAAAATACACAAACAAAAACAAATGACGGCCTTGGATGTGTGAACCTTCCTAAAAAAATAAAAAATAAAAAACATTGAACGAAATTTTAGCGTGGGTCAAGACGCGCAGCGTCATGCCCCAACTGTGAAAGCTTGAGGAAGAGGCGCTCAACCTGCTCTTTGAGAGCTTCGTAGTAGGCCAAGGAACTGGCTGCAAAGCGCTGGGCCAGCGCTGGGTTGTGGCTGCGAACCAGCTCTTCATAGAGTGGCGCAGCTGCAGCGTCTGGCTGTTGCGCGGCCTGCTGCAGCCACTCCCGACACGTTGCCTCGATACGCGGACGTTGCAATTGCATATGCGTCCTGTCAGTGCAGCCACAAGAGTCAAGGCAAACAAACATGGGGTGAGACACAAAGAGGGTGAGACAAGAAAGTGCGCATCGCGTCATGACAAACGCATGCCAGGAAAGAGCTACGCACCGAATAACCGTGGCAAAGGCCGGATCGGGGCTTTCCAATTGCCCCAGCAGAGCGTATTTCACGGTACAGAAGCGAGCAATGTTGCAGTAGCCTGCATTGAGTCGTGTACCCCGTGACGTCCCGGATAAGTCCTCCGTACCGGGCTCGGTGAAGTAAATTTGCTCGCACAGGACCAAAGACTGTACGGACTGAAACACCTGTTGCAGCGTGCTCCGCGAAGTCCATTGCTCCGTGCTTTGGCCTTCCCAAGTACCCAAGAGGGACAGGCACACCTTTCCGTTGTTGTAGAGATTGGGTGTCAAGCGCACAGCCCCGCGACCCGTCGTCAAAAACACCATTTTGGGTGGGGCAGTCGGGTAGGTGGGAGGGCAGTAGATGTCGAATACAAAGCACCCGCTACTGAAGGGAGTACCTTGGGCACCAGTAATGAGCACCCGCATCAGATTCAAATGGTCTTCGGCCACGGAAACAAAGATAGCCGCGTCAATCGAACACCGCAGCTTGCGTAAGTCGGTCAGCTCGGAGCTCAAGCGCCGAATGCCTGAGGAGGATAAGAGATGCCGCGCGGCCTCTCCTGCAAAAGAATGATGCTCGAGTCCGCTCTCGCCCAGCTGCAGCACTAACGGTTGAAGCGCCGCCGAGTATGCAGCTGCCGCTGCGTCGGTTGATGCAGCAGCTGGCTGCGTCTGACTCGTCGGCTCAGCCACGGCGTCTAGCTCTGAAGAAGCATTGCATGCTTCGATGGCCGTATGAAAGGCAACAAAGCGCTCCAGAAGGGCGGGCATCTGCTGATCACGTTGGCCACTGATGCGCATCGATGTGCGCAAGCTCTCGATAAACTCACTCAAGTGCGCTCCAAACGCAGGAGCAAAGCGTGCCCCGTATTGCTCAACCAGGACCTTGCCCAGTGACAAGACGGCATCGTAGACTGCTGCTGATTCACCAAGGCTGGTCAAGCTACCGGCGGCCAAAAAGTCAGTCACTGCTTGCTGCGCAATTGAAATTGTCTGCTGATCCGAAAAGGGTGCCACATGGTCCACGCTCCCTACCACGAGCTTGCTCAGCAACAGCAGCAGGCTCTGTCGCGCAGCCGGCTGTACCTCGATACGGCCCGAACCGTCAGTCTGCGGCGTGTCCAAGTCCGTCGTAAAGGGCGCGACTGTTGCGCCCTGCTGCGACAGCGCTAGCGTGTTGATGAGAGCCCGGGCGCTTTTGGGCAAATAGCGGATGGTATCACCCTGTCCAGATGCCGCCTGGTTCGACAAACGCAGCTCCAGCCGCACTGACTCCGTCGCCGCTACCAACGGAAAAATGTCTGTCGCGCCGGCTAGACCGTGAAAGCCTCCCAGAATACGACCATTAACGGCAAAATATATGAGATCACCTCGCACACCGCAACCCACAACGTGGTGAGTCTGCCAAGGCTCGACAGCCGCAGCAAACACCACATGATCTCCACACGTGATGGTTGCGCGTACGGGATCAAACAAAATGTGCGCCGGCAGCGCCCCGTGCTCGCGAGGCGCTGACGAACCTAGCGCAAAACCAACGTGTGGTGCCACGGCGTTGAGCCCCAAGCCCGTCACCCCGCCCACCGATGGTCGCGCACGCGGTGCGGCTTTTGCAACGCGAGCTTCAAAGTAAAAGTCTTCTCGCAAGACAGGAGAGAGAGTTCGTCGTCCTACAGCAAACATCAGACGCTGATGTGCTGCAACATCCCGGTGGCTTGAATTGCGTAAAGGCCCTTCGGGCCCGCCCATAACGTCTGTAGCACCAGCAGTCTTATTGGACAACCACAGAGAGTCAAAGCTGAGCATGCCGTTGCTGCGCAAGACCCCGCCCACAACGCGCCAATAGCGACTATCCAGCGCGGGGGTGCGGTCAACGCTGGGCTGAGCCACCAGCAACCAACGCTGGGCGGCGTCTCGAGCAGCGAACGCGAACAGCTGTGCCCCTTGCGACCCCGTGGCACTCGTCGCGGTCGTAACAGTCATCTCCCACCCGGCGTACCAGACGCCATCTAACATACAGTTGAGTTCGAGGGCCGTCGCGGCGGGCAGAATCCGAATAGGCGTCAAACCAAAGGCTGCCCAGGCAACCGCTGCAAGGAACGGGTGGTTGAGAACACGAGGCGCCAAGTGCGAACTGCGCAGCGTGATCAAGATCCGCAGGTACAGATCACGCCACTCGGACAAGCGCAGATCCCAATCCCGGAGCCCCAGGAAACCACACAGAGAGGCTGTCACGGGCCCGCCTTGTAACACGGCTTGTAAGGCGGACACGGCCGCGTGCAAGCGATCGGCCAGCAGATTTTTCTCCAACATCACTCGCAATAAAACGAACTCGAGCAAGCGGGCCCCTCGTTCGGTTGGCCCACTCTTGAGGCTGGCAGCCGACTGCGGCTGACTACCTGCCGTGTGGAATTGCACACGTCCATGCCCGTCGACCAAGACTTGAAGCACCACGTGCCCTTGCCCCGTCGACAGGCTTGCCAACGTTGCTGATGGAACGGCAAAGTGCGTGGCGGAAGCGTCAAAGGCGCGTAGCTGGTACACGCCAGCCTCCAAGTCCGAAATATGCACGTGGTAATGCTCGTCGGCTTCAGTCAGAAGCCAGACGGAGCAAGTGTGTACCGCCTGCACCATACAGGTCACTACTTGCGCGTCCGGCGTCGTCAAAATGCACTTGTCTCCAAAACAAAAGCGCATACGGTCGATCAGAACGGCATCGGACAACAACGTTACGGCGTGCAAAACTGCGCTAGCGGCCGTTGGCGGTACCTCCAGCAAACACTGGCGCACCCAACGTACAGTGCGTTGGGCGGGTACGCTAAACAGGTGCCCACCCTCAGCGGTCGTGCCAAGATATTGCCCAGCGGGTTGTACAACGCGTAGGGCGGCCATCGCGCTCGATTCGGGGCGAAGCTCAAGCAGAATGGCATCAGACGTGATGGTGCTCAATGCACGCAGGGCAATTGGCATCAGATCCAGTGAAATATGAGAAGCAAGCATCGCGCCGGCGCGACAGTCCAGCCCAAGTGCGCCAATTAACCGCAGTTGCAGCCGCACAAACCACTCCGGAGCTTCGACCCCCTCTCGAGCGCGCAGGGGCCCGAGCACGTCCCAACCTTGCTCAGCCAGCCAGCCTGCCACGGTGCCCCGGGCAACTGACGTTAACAAGAGGCCAAGCACGCAACACAGGTCGAGAACGTACGAACCCAGAGTCCAAAGCGCCAACCCTGCATTATTCTCGCGTGCCGCTTGCACCAATGCACGAACGCGCTCCTGCCAGTGCGCCTGCACAGCGGCGCTCCACCCGTGCGACAGGACGAGGCTGCGCACGGCTTCTGGCACGAATCGTAGCAGTTGAGTGCGCAGTGTCGAGCTGACGTCCATGGACCACTCCGGTACATCAGCTAGGTGATGTGTTACGGCCTCAAGCGCCGCCCGTACGACCTGTGGTTGTGACGAGGCCAGAGCAGTCCAAGCTGGCCAAAAGGCATCATCCATGAAGGCTGCCGCTGTCCAAGCCTCCGCATCTCCAGCCAGATTTGGAAGCACCACGAGTGAACTGAACGGTGCTTGCAGAGGCAGATCGCGTTGATGCGCATGCACGGGGGCGATATGTGCAGTGCGATCGCGCACGTCAGTGGAGCGCACCGTGACCAGGTGAGCCGTGGTACCAAATGAGCCTGAGGAATTGGCATTGTGCCGGGAAGAAATGGCAGGCGGTGCTACGACCGTCAGAGCCGTGGCACCCACGCTCGGCATCAGGTCAGTCGTTGAGGTCACCTCCACATGACGCAAAGGGGGCAAACCAGCAACGTGCTGGGGCTGAGAGTCCCATCGTACACCGCCATGCAGGGAGATAAGACGTCCGTGGCCTCGATCAATCACGCGGGCGTTGTCCACGACACCACGCTGAAGGTACAGCAACGCGCCAGCGTGAAGTTTTGAGCTACCCGCGGCGCCACGACAGCCACAGCCACAACCCACATCTCCGCGGCGAGCTTGGTCCTCCTCACCACTGACCATTCGGCCACCAGGAAGACATGCCATGGGACCGACCCGCAACGCTCCGCTGGTAAGGAGCCGGAGCGTACATTTAGTGAGCGCCGTTTGCACGGTGGCCCAAGTCGTGCCTGGCACTTGAGGCGCCAGCCTGGTGTCCACAAGCCAAATGAGACGCCGCAACAGGGCCAGTGGTGCTGACGCGTTCGACGATAAGCTTGTGTATACACTCAGGGCGCCCAATAGCTGCTCGAGGGCCGTTGATCGCTGTGCTTCATTCCGCAACAGTGAGGGTAGTCGTGTGACGAGACTTCGCGGGACATGCAATTGCGAGAGGGTTTGAAAGCATGCCAGGCCCAAGCTGGCGTCCAGCTCGGAAACCTCGCTGGCCACATTCAAAACGCTCGGCAGTAGGGAGGGCGAGGTGGTTAAGATCGCATTGAGGAGGGATGGAAAGAGGGCGTGCTCCATAAGCTGACCTGCACCATGTAGTGACTCTGCTGTTGAAGACGTGGCCGCTGACACAGACGACGAGCGTAATGTTTGTAAAAGGTGGTGAACCAAAGTGGCCGCCTGGTCGTGAAAGTTGTTGGGGGGTGGGTTGGCAAGAGCTCGATGCTTAAACTCGCCGATTACATATGGCAAAGCATCGCCAGTGGCCATCCCAGCCGGGACGCCCCCCTCTCCCGAGGCGCTGGCCCCCGCTCCAGGGCGCTCCAAGTCTCCTTCGCGTTCTCGAGGGGCGCTACCAGGGCGCGCATGGTGTAACATGCGCAAAAGTAACTCGAGGCCGCCATCTCCGTCCAAAAGCGTCTGGCAAGCAGCCGGATGTCGCAGGGCCGTCATGAGCAAGAAGAAAAGGACTGAGTTGCCCACATCATCAATCCGACTCGCCCCAACATCGCAAATAGAGTCCACCACGTGACATGCCGCTGCCGGAGAACGCTGGCAAATGCGCGCATAGAGAGTGAAGAGCAAGCGAAAGGGTGACAAGTCCAAGGCACTATGAGCTACCTCAGACTGCGCAACGTAAAGCGTCGCTGGCCTGGGGTCTGCCATGGCCTCCCGCACCAGGTGCTCGCACCAGCGCTGCGATGTGCACTCATCCTCCATGGCAATGGTATCTCCAGCATGCACACTTGAACCAGATGCCGCGTCCTTAAGCTCGCCTCCGTCACTGCTTGACGCGGCCGGTGCTTGGCTCTGACTCGAAGTTGGACCCTGCCCTTGACCGGGACTCTGAAGAGAAGCGGAAGTAGGTGGTGCTGGAAGGTCGCTGCGCCGGGGCGTCAACCTAGCACCAACAGGCGCTGATAGGCAGGCGGCTGAACTCACGTGACTAAGTACGTTCGTGATGGTAGCGGCAGCATTTGAGCTCAAAAAGAGGCCATCCTCCAACTTGCCTCCTGCGTCCAAGTTGTCACGATCAAGCTGCAGGATCGATGCGTTCAACAGACGATACACGCCGATCAAAAGGCGGAACTGCCAATCTGGCCAAGCCTTGCGGCCATACTGGTGTGGTGTGCGCAAGCAAATGAGAGCCAAGATGTCAAAGTATGAACTGATGACTGAAGCTGAACTACGTGCAGCTGAGGCCGCATTGTCAAATAGCACATCGAGCATATCCAGGGCCACCAGGGACGAGTCGTTTGGATTGCGCTTGAGAATCTCTTGCACCGTAGCCGTCACGCGCAGCACGGCAGGTTCTACCACCGTGCTTGAGCAGAGCAGCGCCGTGATGCACTGCTTGATGGCGGAGCGTAAAGGATAGCCGATGCAGCGGGGATCAGACGCCCCACAGCTTGCAAAGGCGGCCCATGCCGCATCGCACTGGATCACCCAGCGAGGGTCCATGAGGCGCAACAAGGTGAAAGCCAGCGTGCGGAGGCGAGCATCTGCGTTGATGCTGGGGTTTATGGCTCGGGGGGCCAATGTTTCGAGCAGCGCTTGCAGAGCCTCTGCGGATATAATCTCGACGTCAAAGTCGGGCACGGCATAGGGCAAACATTCGCCGCAGATGTTAAAATTGCAACCTTCGATGCATTGAAAGCGCTGGCGAAGGTCATCCGTCGCAAACTGTGAAAAGCAGGAGCTGCAACTCCAGCCTTCGGACTTGTGGGTCATGCCCAGCGGGTGTTGGTGCCATTCAAAGTTAATGGTGCTCGCCACGCCGTAGTGTGGCATGACCAAGTGCAGCAGGAAAGCAAGGCGACGAGAATGCAGGACTTGAAGGCGTGTCACTGGATGCGAGAGCAAGCTTTCGGCCATAAAACGCACCTGCTCCGTCAACTCCTCGAGCGGATGAGGTGCCATGACGTGAGCAGCGTCAAACTCGCAGCAGCGCGTATCCGAGAGCGTCGAGACGTGGTCACAAATGGCCACGAACATGAGAGTCACTGCCTCTTGCAAAACTCGATCTTCGCTACTAGCTACTACAGTCAGCACACGAGGGACTTGTTCAGAACGCAGCACCCACATCAAAGAGCGCCAGCTACAGTTGGAGCTAATGCGCTGCAGCAGCAGCGCGGCCATGACGGCCAGGCCGCGGCGATCTGTTGGCGCTACAATGTGTTCTGCAAAGAGCTCAAAGAGTCGAACAGGCACGAGCTCGTCAAGCTCCGGCGCATTGGCGAGCACAACGTCGGCGTTGCTGTCCACGAAGGTGCCTCGATCCCAGCCTGCCAAGACAGTGCACCCATCCTCGATGGAGCCTGGCGTGCTGCCGCGAACGTCAATCACATCCATGTCACGCAGTTTCAACTCCTGCGCTGTCTCGTGGGGGCGCATGGGCATTCCCTCACGAGAAAAAAGGAGGTGCTTGCTGCCGACACTCCACCGAGCGCAGTACTGCTCACAGACAGCCGAAATGCTCGCCGTGCGCAGCAGCTTGACAAGGGCAAAAGAACCGTCCTCGTTCCGAAGAACCAAGGTCACAAAGTCAGTCCAAACCTCGGGCGCCATGGCACGGAGTCGCACTTCAATAATATCATCATCAGAAACGCCGGCCTCAGCGATGGTTAGGAAGCCCGGGAGGGCTTGGTCGTGAAAGAAGAGGGAGTAATCGGTGCACTTGAGTCCGGATCGCTGACAGATCTCCACGACGATGACGCCGAGACACTTCATCTTCGATGCAAACACTGTGAACTCCTGAAAGCCCTCCTCCTGTCCGGTATCCTGAACTCGAACTCGGAGCAAGAGGTGCGTCATATCCGATGCATGGCTGGTGTCCTGAATCAGAAAGACCTGCTTGCCCACTCGAGTCCGTACATAGACTTGATTATACCCTTGCAGATCGACACATAGCCAATCGGGGGATGGAGCTGCACGGGCTTGAATTCGTTGACCGGCGAAGAGGCGACCAACGATCGCTGCGTCGTCGCGTGGTGCCACGCGGATCTCAAGTCCCGCCATTCGCACATTGGTGGTGGCTTTATACCACATCTTAGCCGTCGGGCTCTGGCCCACCAGCTGCATCACACGATGTCCATCCTTGTCGATGGTACACGCCCAGCCTGTGGTCTTGTTGTACTCGAGCTTGACCCAACGGAAGTCGCCCGTCACCTCAAGGAACACGGCAGTTTCGCCAAAAGGCAGATGAAAAACCACGTCGCTGCCAAAATGGGGCTCGGCGTGGAGCGGCGTCGGGCCCATGGTGGCAAAGGACACTTGAATGTTGTTGTGCTGATCAAGTTGGCTGGTGAAGGCGTGCAGTTGAGAGCTCTGGGTCTCGGGCTCGGCAGCGGGCGGCGCCACAACTTGCTCGTTCACCCATTCGCAGCGAATAATGTCCTCATCGGCAATGCCAGCCAACTCGGGTGTCAGCTGGCTTTGCAGCTCGAAGGATTCCCACCAGAAGCGACAGCGCTGGCGGTCGAGTCGTCGAACGTCGCAGAAGGCCTGGAAAAGCCGTTCGAGGGGTGTATGACGCTTAATCTTAAACTTCTTCTTGTAACGGAAAGTGTCAACAACGAATACAGTCAAGTATTCCTCTGGAGCACGATCAGTGGCCACTGCAGCCTGGGCCAACTGGGGAAACGCGTTGAGCAAGGCGTAGAGCGTGGCCTCGACAGCTCGCCAGGCCACGGGCAATGCCTTATCAATGCCAAAGGCCTGCGCCTGGGTCGGAGAGGCGACCAGATGAGTATCCTCGAGGCCCACGCCACGTGTGCCAGCACCTGGCACGCCAGATGCAGGTGCAGCAAAGGGCTGTGTCAAGCTAGCTTGCGACCACGTGCCCTGATCCGTGCTGCTTCGTGCCCGGTGCCGAACGCTTTGTGTGTTCAACAACAAGCCCAAGAGCGGGTTGTACATGGATGGTTGAGCCAGCCGGTAGGTGCGGATAAGAGTTTCCAAACCTTGCATGACACGTGGTTGTGCGGGACGCGCTGCTGCATCATCCCCGAAGTGAGCCTGGATGATTCGAAGCACTAGGGCACAGGCCTCCGCCTCGCTCCACTGCAGGCGCTGCATCAAGGCTAGCCCACCCGTGTGTAAGCGCTCATAGTCGCGACAAAAGCAGATATCAAAGAACAGGGCGGCCTCTGCAGGTGAAAGTCGTGTCTCGAGCTCGCTGCTGATGCGAGCCGCGCCCAACCATGACATGCACGCCCGCACAAAGGCCAGTTGGCGTGAGATGTTTGGTGCGGGCAGCCGAGGCACCAAAGCAATGACTTCCTCGCCTGCAAGGCGTGTTGCATGGTGCAGACCACTAGCGAGGCAGCTGGACTGCGCAAGCTCATCTACACATGCCAACGCGAGTGCTTTGCGCTGCAGCCTGCCATCTGAGCTCCCTCCAAACGCCAACAGCTGCGCTTGGCGAAGCGCCAATCGCTGCTGGCTGGTGCGCAATAGGGCAGTATGGGCCTTGAGTACCGGTAGCAGAAAATTACCATCCTCAGGTAAGAGTTTCTCTGCACTTGGTGGTGAGAAACGGACATGGTGATCCTCGAGCTTCTTAGTAGCAAGAGGTACACCATACAAGGCCAATGTGAATCCCGTAGGTTGGGGTAGAGATAATGCCTCTGAACCCGCAGTTGGACCAGGCGTCATGGGTGTCCCAGGTGGGTATGCAAACACCGAATCAAGCTCGCTGCCCAATCGCTTCGTTCCACGCAATGGGGTCACTGTGCCGTTCCGGGCGTCGACCGCAACGTGCGATATGCCCTCTGGCGGTGTTTCAAAGCAGGCTGATGCGTTGGGTTCATCGTCGGCAACTGCCCATTCAACGATAACAAAGCGTGCGCGCACAGAAAGCTGTGCGGCAGTGCTTTGGGCTACTAGGTCATCGCGGCTGGCGATGGCACCGGTCAGCACACATGCACCCTTGCTCACCCCCAGCTGAGGCGCAGCGAACACGCTAATCTGCAGGCCCACAGGGTCATCCGCTCGAGCGGCAACAATGACATCAGTAAGCAACGCCTCCTGCTCAAGGCAAAAGATGAGCGAGCCGCGACCGCGAAAGCAGACAACGTTGTGGCGCTGATACAGCAAGCCATCCTCCATGATGGGAGGGCGCCACTGAGCCGCCGAGTAGTCAGTAATCACGTCGCTACAAGTGAGTGGCCACCCTGCAGTGCTGAGCGCAGCTACCGACGGCGGCAAAAAATCGCAAAAACTCTCCTGAGCATGAAAGTTCGTGTGCTCGTTCAGAGGCACAATGGTACCTTCCTGAAGCACAAGGATGTCATCATTCAAACAGCGATGCAGTTCGATCAAGGGCCCTTGCACGTGCTGAACCAGAGCACACCAAAGGTCATCTGCATCCAAGCATGCTTCGCACAAGGCCAGAAAGTCTTTGAACGCTGAAGGAGAAGCGTGAGCTGCCATCGGCGCCCCCAAAGCCTTCAAGCAAGCAAGGCCGAGTGGTGAACGCAGTGGTGCACAGCCCTCAAGGAGCGCAAGAATGACGGCAGCCGTTCGGCTTGATCCCGTGCCTTGGTAGCCAAGGACACCCTCAATGACAATGAGTTCCCAGTCAATCTGAACAGTAGCAGGCATGAGCCCTAGGAGATGGGGGGCCAAGCGTCGACCCGCTGCTGCATAACGGGCCTGCCGCTCCAAGTCACCTCGACGTGGGTCCGCTGCAACGCTTAGAATGCGCCGCAGCGCAGCTTCGATACTGACTGCATTTGGACGAGGTGCTCTGGCACCCAAGACTTGCCATGCCAGCTGGCTGGGAGGATGCGAGAAAACAAATCCAAACTCGACTATGGCCGACTCTGTTGGCACTTGTAGTTTCACGAAAAGGCGGCTGCTCGTCGGTGTGGTCTGCAACGAGAAAGAAAAACGATAGGGCAAGGGAACGGACACGTTCGCATGTGAGTATCATTGCAGTTACACCTCGAGCTGAGGCGGGCTGCCGTTCTCGAATTCGCGTTAGCAACCCCCAACCCTCAACCCTGACCCCTCGCTGTTTGGCTTTCTACGTGAAGCAGAGGCAATGGCAATCAGGCGATTGCTAACTGAACCCACCTTCCGAAAAGCAGCAGGCTCAAGGAAAAACTCGAAACTTTGAGTGGTTGTTCGGACTTCCACATGCAGTCCGGGCAGCTGGCTAGAGCTTCTAGGGTCTTGACCGACCTTGGGTGCTGAGGAAAGCTCGCTGGCAGCTGTGCGGGGAACCGACTGGAGCACGGCGTCAGAGAACTCTAACGCAAGCAATATTGACCAAACGAAACGAGTACGTTCTAGCTTGACGGCCACGTGTGTCGTCTGCGAAGCGCTGCTGGTGCCCTGGTGAAGGCTTTTTGTGCTTGCGGTTGCTCTTGCTACCCGCGGCTCAATTGTGAGAGCAGCAGCCTCGTCCAATGCTGGATACTCGCAGGGTTGAACATGATCTGGACACAGCATCAGGTGGTCAACGCCGCGCCCGTCAGTCACATGCTGCTGAGCCCAACCCTCACATTGCTCTTCATCAGCAGACTCATCAGCAGAACTATCCTCCACGCTTTCCTCAACGTGGATCCAGCGCACTTGCAACCAGCCATCACAGGCCCCGATGACGCTGACAGGAGTGCCGGGTAAGATGCGCCCGACAATGTTGTTTCCCCGTTCCCGCGAAGAGCGCACAACCAGAAAATGCGCCCCGTGACACATGTAGTATGACAGAGGTGGATCATACTGCACGGGCTCGAGGTCCGACGGGCGTGAGTAAGAGGAACCTAGTCCATAATCTGGGGCCTCGGTGCACGCAAAGAAGAGTTGCCATGTAATTGGCGTCACGCTGCGCCCAATATGCCGAGCCTGTGGAATTTCGACCTGAGCACTTGCAATGCAAAGCGGCATAGCCACGAGTTCGGGCTCAAGTACGTGTGCTGGTTGACAACATCCAGCAACCAGGGGTGTCGCTGAATAGTCCTCCTGCTCGGTAAGCAACGGTGCGAGCGTACTTGACTCTAGGGTTTGCATAGGCGGCAATGCTCCCAGGGAAGCAAAATAAAGTGCTTTGATCAAGGCCAAACGGTCTTCTTGTGGCTGCAAGGATTGCGCCTTGCACAAGTTTAGGTCCACCACCCAAGCATCAGTTTGGCCGTCCGTGCACACGAGTAGGTCTCGTGCATCGGCGTGCAGCACGTGTCCCATCGGCTCGATCCTGCATCCATCAATGGCGTTCGAATCAGCAGCTAGCTGAAACCCTTCCGTGGTGCGGCTCAAGGCAATCCGGTGAGCTGTAAGCTCTGTCAGTCGAACAGGCGCATGATCTGCCCCAACGTCACCAGCAACAGCTTCACAAAGTGTAGCCAAGGGCATCAGGTTGATCACCAGCACACACGGCTGCTGTTCGTGGCAACCCAACAGGGTCAGCGCGAGCTGTCGATGACCCTCACCCGACCGTGTGGCAAGAGTTGAAAATCGTACACAGTCCAGGGGCACCTCCAGGTCGCCAGCGAGGTATACACCATCTGTCATGAGCAGATCAAGGAGGCGCTGGTCCCTGTTGTGACGCGAGGACAAGTGTTGCTCGAGCTCTTCCAAGCTTTGCATAGCAACGGCGCTGGTGCAGCCCATCGGACACCTATTAACATGATATTGGCACGGTGCCGAGAACAGGCAAGGGTAAGGATCGAGTAACATCTGAGAGTTAAGAGTGCATGCCAAGGCTGAATCTGCTAGGCAATGGCCAGCTCATGCTTGGGGAAGGAGGTGGGTGGGGGTGTTGAAAAGACTCAGAGGATGTCATCACAACGTACGCAAGCTCGTCGACGCTAGCACCAGCTAACAGGGCGCCGAGGCGTGGCATGGCCGTATGGACACGCAATACGGTGCGCTCATTCGGAAGCCGCAAAAGCGACAAAATGAAGCCTGCGCCGGTAACTCGGTGGGGTTGCAACCAATGTGCACCCACTACAGTAGCGTTGATACATCTATCCTCGGCATCGGCATCATCCAAAACTTGTAGAGAGATGTCTGGGCTGCGCGCAGGCTCAGGTGCTGGCCCTGGCGATGAAGGATGAGGATTTTGAAAGTTGCGCGGCAAGCGAGGCACCCGCGATGGAAGCGTGCGGCCCGCCTCGTAAGGTTGGGCAGAAACGCCTGGATGGAAACTACAACTTGCGGCCAAGCTGAGGGACGTCTGCCAAAGACCAACGGTGCCGTCTTCGTTGACCGTGACAATGCCGTCGCCCCGCGAGGACCAGCAAGTGAGACGGGTATTGAAGGCGGTGCCCCAGGATGAGGTGAGCATGGAGGAGTGGCGGGTGGGCGAAGAAACCGAAGCCGTTTGATGGGCGTGGAGCAAAGCGTCAGGAACGGGCCCCTCAGTGCCGGACCAGCGCTGATCCTCCTCCGCCACCTCTTCCTCAAAAAAGACATGATCATCATCGTCTGGTTCGTCGAGGTCATCTTCGTCCATGTCCAGAAGCTCCGGATCGATGGGGGGCTGGGCTAAAAGCTTGGGCTGGGCATGCCAGTCTGCTGGGCGATCCCAAACCTGGTTGGGGGGGCCTCGGCCGCGCAAAAGCATTTTGCGTATGTATCCCCACAACTGCTCTTGACCCCGATGATCTAGCGTGAAGGGGGGAGGTATAGTCGAAGCTGCCAGATGTGCACCAAAATGGCAAAGCACAGGCTCGTCGCTGTTTGGAGCACCTCCACCCCCCTCAACATCACTTGTTTCATCCGCGTCGTCGGTGAATAAGAAAAAGCCCCAGGCCGCAAGCTGGTCAGCAGTCATGGACATGGGCTCCTCAAACAGAGTAGCTGGCAGCGCCGCCAGAGATTGACGGCGCGCGCGCTCGCAAAAATAGGGGCTCAGCCCCCAACTGACGGGATCCACGCGATCAAGGACATCAAAGAGCAAAGGCGCAAAAAGTCGGCAAAGGACGGCGTTGCGGGATTCGAGATTGTCGCGATGTGGCAGATCTTGCAAGTAGTCAAAAATGCACCGGACGGCCACGTGAGCGATGGCTTCCTCCAGTATGCAGACCACCACGGGACTATATGCGAAGAAGCGAATGGCAAACCCGACAACAATTAGCAATTAGCCGGAACAAGTGTCTGTTTGTTTGTTTGTTTTTTAATGATCGAATGGCAGCCGGGATGGGCAGGGAGGCGCAAGCACGGCTCACGCACGCGATCTTATTCGTTCATGGGGGGGGGGGGGGGGGGTGGCGAAAAAATGAATCATCAATGGTGCAAAAACGTACGAGATGCTTCTGTATGTGAGACCAGGCAATGTGGTCCAACAGGAACAAAAAGTCATTGAGGGGCAATGCATGGTGAAATTTGCTCACGCTGGCTTGAGCAGGCACCTGAGTAGAGGTGGCGGGGATGGTGACAAGGAAAAAAAAAAAAGAAGCGCGAGCGAGCGAGAGCGCGCGAGAGCACAGCGTGCAAATCATAGCAACATGAGGGGTCGGTGACTTGCGCGAGCAAAGACGATGCTTTCTCAAGCCCGTGGTGCCCTTCCCCACTGATAATGCGGCTGGGACGTGTTGCTGAGCTTGACGTACTCGCAAAAGCGCGGCCAAATCGGCCAGTTGCGTGCGGGCGTCCGTCAGGCCCAGGCCAAGCGGGGTTTGAAGGATGTGCAGCTGACCGCGACGCAAGATGCGCGAGTATCGCACTCTTTCTAGCGATGGTAGGGTGGGTGGGTTGGCGGCTGACTGCAGCAGCCTGGCGCGCACATGTGCAGCGGTATGTGCCAGTATGGGGACGAGCGCGGGGTTATGGTCGTCATCACGGCTCGGGACGAGGGAAGGGCTTTGCTCGAGAGGTGCCAAGTCATCAGTAGAGCCGTGGGTAATTTGCCGCCGAAGTTCTGCGACCAAAGGCAGTTGCAGCGTTAGTTAGTCTTCGCGTGACAGCAATGAGGAGAGCACGAGGCCATCAGTACCGTGGTGAAAGGAGGCATCTTGAATGAGATGTGCCGACTCAGGATGTGGCGAGGGGTCTCGGCCTGGGGCAACTGCGCGAAAGGAGCCTGCGTGCGAATCAAGAAGGAGATCGAGTGCGAGTGCATTGGCCTCGTTCCATGGAATGGTGTCTGTCAGCCCGAGTTGAGCAGCCAGTCCCCGAAGCTCCAATTGTATGGCGGCGTGCGCCATGGCACCAGGGGTTTCGGAGCCCGCCGCGGCAATGGCGGTGGTGGCGGAAGGACAACCTGCCAAACCCAAGGTCGACACGTGCAAACGTCCTCGAAGGCAGGGCGCCACGCCCGTTGCTTGCCGGCAGGACGTCTATGGGTGGGGTCAAGCGCGCGCACCTCTGCAGGTGAGAGAACTGGAAGCACGCACACTGGTGGTGGCCGACTCGACGCACAAGTCCCAGGCGGCGAGAGGAGGCGGTGGACCAACCGTATCAGCAAAGGGATTAGGAAAGAATAGAGCGACGCTTCAATGTGCCAAACCAAACGGTTCGAGCAAAAAGAAACCAACTGCAGTGGCTGCCATTCAATCAAGGAAAGCGGAAAGCGCTGGGGGCCATGGATTGTGGTGTGAGTGGGGGTGGGGGTGATGTTTTTGGGTCGTTTGCGCACACACACACACGGGTCGGTCGTTTTTTTGTGAGCAGGAAGGCTGGATATGTGCGTTTGCGCCAATGGTTGTGGCTCAAGAAGCAAAGTGTACGGCGCTGCCTGATGGTGGTGCAGGCTAGAAAGAGAGAAAATTCACCAGTGTTCGTGAACGTGGTCGGGAAGATGCATGAAGGTCTGTCCGTTGACGTTTCGATTGACATGTCGCCCCCTCGGGATGCATGATGCAAGAAGGTTCAAGGAAAGCTGAGAGAGACTGTTTTTGATGCGCGAACACAAGCAACAATATGCACCGAGTCAACTCGGCCATGTGAAGAGAAACGAGCATCAAGGCCCTTCAAGAACGCAAACATGAGCAGCAGCAAACGGTGAGGCGGATTCAGGAGGGAGACGAGCGAAGTAGGCGGGTCATGAGTTGGAAGTAGAGCGCTTCGCTTCGAGCTGTGGCCAGCGCAGATTCTAAAGCTGTTGTTGGCGCACCGAGCGCTTGGTGCATTGCCCTTGGTGGTGCGGCGTCAAGCTCGAGCGGGGCTGGTTGCAAGGACACGCTCGGAGCACCTGTGCATGTCTGTGTCATTTCTGATACATGTGCAGGCACCTCAGGGAGGTTGTCTGCTGAACCATGTGCCGCAGGTGACGTGCCGATAACGTTAAGGCTGGTGTGCGGGGCCAGTGGTATAGCCACGGCAAGACTAGCCGACTGCGGCGGCTTTGGCGAGCATGTAGCTTGATCGACCATGGGCCTGGGCTTGGCGTGCAATAGAGGAGAGTCACACTTGAGCTGTACCTGGTTTGGCGGGTCGGGGATCAAGCACTCTAACGTGTGACCAAGGAATGTTTGCCAGGCTGCATTCTCCTCTGCACCTGCGTCAACATGCAGTGCTGGGTCTTTTTCAGAGGGCAGGGCTCTGACAGCGGCTACTGAGGTCGCTGGTTCAAACCCACGTGGCGGCTGTGGCGGCTGTGGCGATCGTGGCGGTCGTGGTGGTTGTGGCGACCGTAAGGGCTGTACTGGATGTGGTGGTCGTGGTGACAGTCGGCGCCGTGGTGGTCGTGGCGACAGCGGTGCACGAATCGGGACTGATTCCGAGGCTTTGGCGCCGATAGTAGCATGGTGTTGTTGTGCAAAAGGCATGCCCGGCAACTCAAAGTTGGCGAGAATGGCGCCATCATCAGCGGGCGGAGGGGAAGCCACCGGGACCAATGGCATGCCAATGCTGGAAAGGTGGCTGGGCATTTGCGCCTGCGCAAGCCTGGACCCCCTGGACCAAGAGTCATGATGCTCCATGAGTGAAGTCTCGATCTGGGTCCTCAACTCCAAGGGCAGGCGCCTCGGTACAGGTGCGGGGCTGTGAGTATCAGTCTCCAAGACGTTGGCCCTGGCCATGTTTGCGAGCGGCACTTGCTGCGTGGGGCCATGAATATGGCCCCGGCGGTGCAGGGTCTGAAAGAACTCGACGTCTCGATTGATGGACTCGAGCGCCTCCGCACGTGTGGGTGCATGGGCATGGATCCGCGCCCGTGAAGCGGGTTGATGGCGTCGCCTGTCAGCTGCCACAGCTCTTCGCAGCTGGCTTCGCCGACCCCCGACCCAATTCATCTTTCGCGGTGCTGCCGTAGACGAGCGGGTGAAGGCTGCTGACGTATGAAAAGGAGTGTGTGAAACAGGAGGGAATGGCTATTTCTTGTGACGTGAAGAAGCTGGAAGGTCAGTCAAACAATGTTTTGTCGACAAATGTTGGAGCGTCTTTCCCGCCAAAAAATGTCAGACTGACTGGTTCCTACACATGTCAAATTCACTCGATCGCTCCCCTCATCGATGAGGGTGCTCGGCAGAACACGGCCGCTCAACAATCCCCAAACAGGAAGCGCACAATAGTGAAGAGCAGAGGAGTCAGAGCCACGTGTGCACCATGACAACACCAACAGGAGGTGCAGCAGGAGTGACGCTGCCCACTCCCGACTATGGCCATGTGACAGACGAAGTGAGTCGAGTTGCTTGCGCCTGAACTTGACCCAAAAAAAAAAAAAAAAAAGAAGTCGGCGTGACTCAAACTTCTGGTCCGCGTGCGCTAGGACTATGCCCGTGTGTATGAACCTTCAGAGGATACTTTTTTGCTCCTGGATGCTCTTGAGCTACATGCGGCCGAGCTGCAGGATCTTCGGTACTTTTCGGGCCCAACCGCACCTCCAAATGTTCTGCTGCTCGCCGACTGATCATTGTTGTTTCGCATGAATCGTATAGGGAAGCTGTTGTGAGCGAGATTGGTTGTGGCGTTGGCCTAGGCCTCTGCGCGCTGGCCACGCTGATCCAGAACGGCCCGGGCACCCTATCCCAAGCCATGTGGGTGGGCTTAACAACACTTTGTCAACATGGTTTTTTTTTAACAGATCATGCCCTCACGTCCTTGAGCCTAACCCGCGTGCCCTGACCGTAGTGCAACAGACGTCAATCCGTATGCGCTCGAGGTAGCGCGGGAAACGGGTCGTCGCAATCAGATTGACATTGAGACCTACCGGGGAGACTTGGCTGCCGCATTCCCTCCTGAGCTACGAGGGCGCTTGGACGTCCTCCTCTTCAACCCACCCTACGTCGTGACTGATACGGAAGAGGTAAAAACTCTCTTGGGAAGCTGTTGCGACGCCTGTGGCAACTCTGCGACTCACGAGCAGAGGAGGTCCTCTTGTCTGGATAGATTTCAACCACAAGTCTAGCTGCCACCTGGGCTGGCGGTGCACATGGCCGTGAAGTGCTGGACCGCCTGTTACCAGAAATTCCATCTCTGCTCTCAGCTCGTGGGCGCTTCTATCTGATCGCTCTCAAGGAAAACCTGCGGCCAGATACCCCAGGTCAGTGACTGCCTGCCATTGCCTTAGGCGAGGGCAGTGACTCGTGGGCATTATGACTCTGTTCCTGCTGTAGATGACCTTTTGGCCGCCATTCCAGGCATGCGGGGAGCGATTGTTGTCTCTCGCAAATGTGGACGAGAACGTCTCAACGTTGTGTGTTATACCCGGACACCTTCATCCTGATGGTTCAGGCTGAGGTCAAATAAACCTCATCATTTGCAGAGCAAACTGGACTGTTGATTGGCCTGAGCGATATTCGCGTGCAGACCTTGCCTCTAGCCAAATCTGCTGGCACAAGCATCCATGTCACAGTTGACACACGACATCCAACGTAGGACCTTAATCATGGTGGTAAGAAAGAATTTTGTCTTATCTGATGATGTTGAGAAAAGGAAAACGAAGATTCGCAGAATCGATTCAAAAGATCAAAAACAGAGCCGTCATGGCAACGCGAGGTTGCCACAGTCACCAGTATGATACAGTGCAAGAACAAACACAACAATTTGGTTCACAGAACCCAGCTTGCACAATCAGTAGCACAGCTACAGCAAAAAAAGGGGGGGGGGTCTCGCACGGCGAGTCAGGAAGTATAAACAAGAAACGGCATGTTTTTGGTAAGCATGACGAGGACGAGGAAAGACAAGCACAAACACAAGAAAATGTACACTGTCTCATTTGGATTTGCGCTTGTCACGCTTGTCCTTTTTCTCGCGCTTGTCCTTCTTGTCCTTCTTGGCCTTCTTGCGATCACTATCAGGAGTTGTTGCGTTGGTCGCGGTACGAGACTTCTTGGTGCTAGGAGACCCGTCATTCGCTTGATCGTTGCCGTCGTCCAAAGCGTGGCGGACGAAGCGCTCAGCAGCCTCCTTGTTCAAATTCGAACGTGCTGAAACAAATCAGAAAACCAACAGGAATATGAGTGCAGTTACATTAGTATCACTACCCTAAGTCTCTATGACATAAGAATCAAGGTCGACATGGAACCTACCAGCACTTGGATCGCGCTCAAGACCCTTGATTTTCATCATGTAGTCCCTGACCCGACCCAGTTCAGCCCGCACCGGATGCTTGGCAGGGTCAACGCCACGAGAACTTAAAAACACTGCATGAATAACGAAAATTCAGGTGAGATGATGAAAGTGCACCACGGCAGTGGCTGGACCAAAAAAAATAAAAACAAACAAGTTGAGCCGCCCTCTCGCAAAACGTACTCCAGAAGAGAGAATTAGCGTTGTAGGCCAGCAGAAGGTCCAGCTTGCACTGGTCCAAAGGAGATAGCTGCAAGGTAGAAAGTGTACAAGTGAGCAATAGAGCAGAGTCAAATGCACAGGGTGCACAACGAGGGTTAACGAGGAGGACACGGATGTGAAGGGAATATTTGAGCTCAGCGGTGGTTAGGTTTTACATCATCACCCAGAGGGTAGATCAATAACACGGACCAAATGGGTCATCAACGCTCATTCCCCGCACATACACGCGCGCACACACACACAGAAGAGACACACAAGAAGCCACAAGATGACATCGTGCTGTACCTTTTCACGAAGCTCGGCTGGTGAGCGTTGTGCCAACGCATCCATGCGCTCCTCGAGAGTTGTGACAGCGTCCTCCATGGCGGCAAGCGCCGGCTCCCAAGAGGGTGTTGTGGTTGCCATTGCGTAGGCGAATGTAGAAAGCTGGACTGGTCAAAGTTTTAGTCGCAGACCCCCCGTCGTATTGACCGACAAAGATTGAGGGGGGGGGGGGGGGTTGTCAGATAAGGGCTGGGCGACCAACCCAGTGTAAATGCCACCGAGCGCGTGCGAGAACTACCAAGTCTCAACTTGCCCCCTCTCCGACAACAAGAGATTGGTCGTGGACAGTGGGTTCAAACTAGAACGGAGAAGAAAAAAAAAACATGAAAGGGAAAAAAATGTCCCACGTGGACAGCACCTGCACTTGCTGGTTGAATTGCTTTCAAGCAAATTCACCGGCACTGACAGAAGGTAGTCAAATAAAATAGCCCCCTCTATTGTGCAAAATGTGTTTTGATGACAATCGCAGACGGGTTGAGGCTGTTTTTTTTTTTTTTTTTTCTGATGGTGGGGGTCAGTGCCAGTCGGTGGCAGGCAGCTATGACCCAACACCGCCTTTCTAGTGTCTGCGATCAACCTGATGGCCCCGGTTATGAGGCAGTAAAAGGGTGCAGAGGGCGCTCGGAGGTATGGGGGCGACCCATGGCTGGAGGCGCTTCTGACTAACTCGGGGTGCGCGCGGTCATGAGCCTGCCAGCGTCGCGCTTTGCCGTGCGCATCTTGGAGCTTGATGCGTACACGACTCGACCCAACGAGCTATATGATGAGACCTATTCGGTTTTTCGCGCCTGTGCACCTCCACAGGTACCCGTCATCCGTGTGTTTGGTGTCACGCCGGCTGGACAAAAAGTCTGCGCCCATGTCCATGGCATCTATCCCTACTTTTACATCCCCTGGTGGCAGCCCGAGCCGCCAGCGGCAGCAGACCTGCGTGATCTGGCCGCGAACCTAGATCAAGCGCTGCACCGCGCTCTGCAGAAAAAGGCCTCCCGCGCTGCTTGTCTGGTTGCTGCCGTCACCCCGATCTGCAAGACGTCTTTCTATGGATACCACCAGGAGCCCGATCTCTTTCTGAAAATAGAGCTCTACAACCCCTTTTTGGTGCTGCGCGCCGCCGATCTGCTCCAAGAGGGCGTCGTTGACGGCAAGCGACACCAGCCCTATGAAGCCCACATACCCTACATGCTCCAGTTTATGGCCGACTATAATCTGCAGGGAATGAACTTCATCTTTGCTGCTGCCGTCACCTTTCGCGAGCCCCTGCCCCCAGCGGCTGCCACCACCTCTGCGTCTTCCCAAACAAGCACTGCATCGCCCCTGTCACAGCAGCTCGGTCGCCGCCATCATCGCGAAAACATCCGAGATGAGGACATTCACAATGCTGCCGGCCGCGTATCAAAATGTGAATTAGAGGTTGACTTTCACCGCGACGCCATCCTCAACCACCACACCCTCCCCTCACCCAATTTGGCTGCCCCCGACGCAGGTGCCACCCCCGTGCCCCAGAATCCAGGTCTCACCGCACTGTGGGATGATGAGCGATTGCGACGCCAAGCCCGTGGTGAAAATCCCCGGTTTACTCCACCACCAGAATTTGCTCGGCCCCGACCACCTCACCCTGCGCTGTCGGTCAATGAGCGACGCTTTCAGGACCTCTTGCAGGCCTCTGCTGCTGCTGACCGCCTGGCCGTGGTGGACGATGTGGCACTAAGGGAAATCGGTCGCCACCTCGGCCCCAATGCCAGCGCCACGCAGCCCAGCGCAGCAGGATCAACTATCGAGTCCAACCCCTCACAATCGTCTCTCGAGGCAGCGCTTGCTCTGGCGGGCCTCTTCGCCGCCCCGGCCACCCATGAAGCAAATCTGGACCAGAAGGACCTGTCTGATGACAAACACCAGGCGCCTGAGCTTGACAATGCACGGTGGGCCGATGAAGACTGGGACAGCGTGTTGCACGATGACTTTGAGGACGCCTTGGGCACCGCCGGAACAAGCCCGCACGACGTGAGAGCGAACAAGTTGCCGGAACCCAATGCCTCGCGTCGTGGTCAGATGTTGCAAGATGAGGAAGACGATGAATCGCAATACATGAGCCAAACTTGGTCCGAGGAAGTGCATGATTTTTTGCCCTCTAATTCGGTGGAGGGACCTCTTCTCGCTGCGCCCACGCCGACGTACAGCGTACCCCGCGCCCCCGTACACGACGCGACCCCTGGCTCTGCTGCGCCCCATGACGAGCCTGAAGACAGTGACACGGGGAGCGAGGACGATGGCCAAGTTTCGAGTGATGTGGTACCTGACACGGCATCGGAAGGCTCTTTGCCACCCCCGGTGGGCCCACAAACACCCCCGCTGACAGCTCGGCGAAGTGCTGGGCAACTGCAGGGCCTGCCAACTCACGAGACAAATGCCTTGTATGCGTGGGGTTTTGCTTCACCACCCCCTGAAGACCGCATACCCTCGCCACCCTGCCCCATCTCCCCGGTGCCCTCGCCCACGCATGTGCAACAAGAGCATCGCGCTACCAACGCCGTCTCCACCAATTCCGTCCCTGCTGCCCGCCCCATCGCTCGCGTTTCAGCACCTGAGAGTGCGCTGTCATTGGACGATTTGGTCAGCGACAGCAGTACGCCGACTGGTCTGGGGCACAAATCAAGTGCCCAGAGCCATGACGCGCTTGCTTGGCTGGCACCTGCCACCATCCCACCCAGCAGCCACACAGCCACACCTGTGCGATCGTTGACCATGCCCCGAGCCCCAACCACCGAGGTCATTGCAGCCACCTTGCCCATCATGTTCGCGTCTCTGCCCGAGCCTGCGCCATCCCCGTCCCTTTCCCCTTCCCCGTCCCCGTCCCCGTCCCCCCAGCCGGTGCCAACGCCTGGCTTCCGGGCGTGGCGATTTGCGACGCCGCCCCCAGCACCAAGCACTGTGGCTCAGACGCTGCGCCAACGCGGGCTTGACGAACAAATACACCAAGCACCCTATTTTTCCGACCGAGCAGACATGCCGCAGAACCTGCGTAACGTCGATGGCTCACGACAGCGGTTTGCGGGCCCCTTTGGCACCCACCTCACGCCCTTTCATTCAACCACGGCCCTGTCTGGGCTTACGCGTGGCCCTAGTCCAAGGCGCCCTCTGCCTGGCACGAGCTTGGACAGCGCCCATCGGCACAGCCATCGTTATGCCCACGGCTTTCATACCAAGCGATTTGTCTTCATCACACCAGCCCGTGCCCCACCAACATGCTCGCACGTGGCAGGAGCTGCAACAAAGGTTCGAATGGTCACGCGTGGCAGAGCAGAGGCACATGCATATCTTCCGCAACCGTCTGTGCGCGCTGCTGGGGCCCTTGACCTTCTCTCACTTGGCAGCAGTGTAAGCAGTGCAGGTCCAATCGCTGCAACCCCCTCGATTCCGCACGCAATGTCCGCTCAACTATCTAAGAATGATGACCCCTATGCAGCGGGCTCACACGCCCGAGTTCAAGGGCCAGCCAACGCTGCCACATTTGGGTTTGACCTCGCAACACAGCACTTATCCGATGCAACGTTGCTACAAGCACAACAGCACGTGACTGTCGTTAGCTTGGAGCTGCACAGTCATTCGCAGGGGGCACGGGAATCTGACCCGCGCCACGACCCAATATTAGCCCTTATTCTGTGCGCGTGGTTTGACGATACGATTCAGCCGCTGCGGCAACGCAAGCTTGTCCTGTGGTGGGGTGCAGCGGACACGGAACCCGAACACGAGCGCTGGGGCCTCCCAAACTTTACAGGCGTCCGTTTCGACTCGGAAGAGTTGCTTCTGCGCGGCCTCGTGGATCGCATCTTGCGTTGGGATCCTGAAGTTCTCGTGGGCTATGAAGTGCAGATGCGTTCGTGGGGCTACCTTGTCGAGCGGGGATGGCACCTGGGGGTGGATGTGTGCATGGAACTTTCACGCATTCATGAACAGCCCACCCCTGAGAAGAGTCGGCTCGATCCGCACGGTTACCACGCGCGCAAGACCTCGGAGCTGCGCGTACCAGGTCGCATCCTCCTCAACCTGTGGCGCATCATGCGGCACGAACTGGCGCTCACCTCTTACTCATTTGAGAACATTTGTTACCACGTGCTCCATCGCCGCGTGGCGCACGTGCGCCAGCAGCAGCTTCGTGACTGGTACCAGAGCGCCTCCACGCGCCATCGCTGGCGTACGCTACACTACTTGGGCGTGCGTGCTGAGGGCAGCCTGCAACTATTGTATGAGCTGAACATTATTCAACGCACAAGCGAATTTGCCCGGCTCTTCGGCATTCTCTTCAACGAGGTACTGACGCGTGGGTCGCAGTTTCGTGTTGAGAGCATCATGGTGCGGCTTGCCCATCAGCGGGATCAGATCATGCTCTCCCCCTCCAAGGTGCAAGTGCGAGAGCAGCGCGCGCCAGAAGTTGTTGCGCTCATTTTGGAGCCAGAGTCTGTCTTTTATGAATCGCCAGTTGTCGTGCTGGACTTTCAATCCCTCTACCCCTCAATGATGATTGCCTACAACATGTGCTACAGCACCTGCCTTGGCAAGGTCAGCTCAGAATCGGTGATGCGCTGTGGGGACCTTTACCGCTCCTTTGCTTTTGCTATTGGCGTACATGCTGTGCCCGTACATTCATGCGTGAGCGCATGCTTTATCCTACTTGCCCTGATTCATAAATGTTCACGTGTACATAGGTGCCGGCGGGAACGCGCAAGCCTGGTGAGCCCTTCAAGTTTGGCGTCTCGGATCTGCAGCTACCTCCAGGCCTATTGAGTCGCCTGGTGGCGCAGGACTTGGTCCATATTTGCCCCAACGGCACTATGTAGGTTCCAAGCTGTCGTGCTCGTAAGCCTCGTTGCCGCTCGTACCTGATGACCGATCTTTGGCGCACATGACCGCTTGCAGGTTTGTCAAGTCTGAAGTGCGTCATGGAGTCCTGCCTGTCATGCTTGACGAGATTTTGCGAACCCGGGTGATGGTCAAAAAGGCCATGGGAGGGGAACCGGCAGGCGGAGCAGCGCACCGTCTCATGAACGCGCGCCAGTTGGGCTTGAAGCTGATTGCCAACGTTACATATGGCTATACCGCAGCCACCTTCTCCGGCCGCATGCCCTGCGTGGACATTGCCGATGCCATTGTTCAGCAAGCTCGGGAGACGTTGACGAAAGCCATGAAGGTGGTTGAGACTCACCCAGACTGGCATGCCAAGGTAAGTTGCCGCTGGAAAGCCACGCCCGCACTCATTCAATGTCCATCTCATGGCATCACCGGATGTACCTGCTGCACTCGCCGCTCGTAGGTGGTGTATGGCGATACGGACTCGATGTTTGTGCTCTTGCCTGGTG
Organism: Monosiga brevicollis MX1; assembly: GCF_000002865.3. Lineage (NCBI taxonomy): Eukaryota > Choanoflagellata > Craspedida > Salpingoecidae > Monosiga > Monosiga brevicollis. The sequence goes on along the minus strand of NW_001865040.1, from coordinate 1,404,770 downwards.
CCACCAAGGAAACGGCCTTTCGCATTGGCCGTGAAATGGCTGCCACAATCTCTGCCCAGTATCCAGCACCCGTCCGCCTCAAATTCGAGAAAGTGTACCTTCCTTGCATCTTGCAGACCAAGAAGCGCTACGTCGGCTACATGTATGAAACAGAGACTCAGACAGAGCCCGTTTTTGATGCCAAAGGCATTGAGACAGTGCGCCGCGATTGGTGCCCGGCTGTGACAAAAACGCTGGAGAGATCTCTGCGCATCCTCTTTGAGAAGCGTGATCTGTCGCTTTTACGTGCCTATCTCACGCGAGAATGGATCAAGCTACTCAAGGGCGAGTACGTACCATTTGGTGATGCCGGTAGACTCGCGACTCGCTCCCCCACTTGTCTTCGGGTGGATGGAGATCTGATGCCTTGACTTTGACCAACTGTCGGATGCGTAGATTTAATTTGACCGACTACATCTTTGCCAAGGCCTACCGAGGTCGTGAGTCGTACAGCTCCAAAGCCTGCGTGGCTGCTCTTGAAATTGCCAACAAGTACGAGCCACCATGCGAGACGAGTAGCACACTCTCACCCGCCCGCGATCGCCTTTGCTCATGCACGTGCACTTGCCTGGGTGGCAGACGAGCTCGGGTGGACCCGCGCGCTGAGCCACGCGTGGGTGAGCGTGTGCCATACGTCATCGTGTGCGGCCCGCCAAAAGCCACACTCATTACGCTCGTCCGGCAGCCCGACGAACTGTTGAGTGACAGCAGCCTCAGGCTCAACGCTCACTACTACATTCGCAAACAAATCATTCCCCCGGTGCGTGGAGGGAGTCACTTTGTCGGGCTCGCCGAGCACAACCATCGCTTTTTTTTTTTTTTTTTTTTTTTTTTTTTTTTTTTTTTTGCTTTGTTTTTTTTCTGACGACTGCGCTTTTGTCATGTGTGGGCTGTAGCTGGAACGCTGCTTCAACCTACTTGGTTTGAGCGTAATTCCATGGTACACAACTCTACCCCGCGTTGAGCGTGCCGGTGGCATGGTCAGTGATATGGCCTCCCACGTACACAATCGACACACGTTGTCCCAATTTTACGCCAGCGCACACTGCATCGTGTGCGATGCCTTGACTCGGGGTCGCTTGTGTTCCGACTGCCATCGCGACCCTCAGCGATCCGTGGTGAGTCCCTCTGCCTTGGATCAGCCGTGGCTGCCAGCCTCAGGACGCTTGTGCGCCTATTGATTTCTTAACGGTGTGCTATGCTCTGCTGGGCGCTTTGACACAGACCATCCTGATGGCTCGAGTCAAAAAAGCACAGGATCGCTTGAGCGTGCTGGATCGCATCTGTCGACGCTGCATGCATGCGTGGAATGCTGATCCTGATGCATGTTGTAGCTTAGCCTGTCCAGTCATGTTTGAGCGTCGTCGTCAACAACAGCGTTTGGACGTTGCTCTTCCCATCTACTACGAAGAGTTTGGCGATCCAGACCCACCTGTACATAGCCATCATCCATAAAAGCATCAGTAGTATTGAGTTGTGTTCCTTGAGTGAGGCACCCACTGCTGCTCCGAAAGGTTTCTGTAAAGTTTTGATATGACTGACAATCCCAAGTAATTTAACGCGTTTGATTGACCGACAATGTCATGTGAATGCAAATCAACAAAACGCGGGTGAGCATGAAAATTCACGCATAGATATGGTTAAGCAAGACACCAGGGACTTGCCAGTACCAGAGCACACGATACAATAACAAAGATAGAACAAGCATGTGGACATTAAACATTGGGCTAGCGGATGATGAAAAGGAAGAACGCACGAGCCAGGATGAGGCCGTGCGCCAAGCCATGGTAGAGGGATGCTTCTACCATGCCGACTCGGTAGCCAAGAGCAACCCGCCTCTGCCGCGCTCACGGGGCTTTACTTGCCGCGCATAATACGCGCTTGCAGGCAGGCAAAGATGGTCAAGATCATCTTGGGCTTGACCTCGACAATGTCTTCGGGCAACGCGTAGACACCAGCGCCAACCTTGCGGGCCAGGGAGACGGCCAACTTGGCGTTGGCGATTTTCTCCTCTTCCGATGAAGGGGGGTCATGAACCATGTCTGCGCGCACAACTCCGGGACGGATGGTCTCGAGAATATGGAAAATGGGCAGGCTAGTGCTGATGTAGTCGTCCTTGAAGCTGGAGATGGTGGGCTTGCCAGCGCCGGTAAGACGCTCGTTGATGAACGCAACAATCTCCGCATCTGAAATAAGAGCGTCTGAGCCCGAAAGGGTTTGCAAAATTTTGATCGTGTAGCCGCGCATGAGCTGCCAAACAAAGCCCAGGATGAGAAGCTTGTTGCCCGCGTAAATGTCTGAGCCACCAATGCCAACGAGGCTCAGGCCGAGCTGCTTGCCCAGCTCCACGGCATAATTGCAGTTCTCAATGCTCTTCATGTGAGCCTGAAACTTTTTAAAGGGGGGCTTATTGACGCGCTTCTCCCAGTCGACTGAACCCGGCTTGACCTTGTCGATAAGTTGCAGCAGAATGATACCGTGGTTGAGGTCTGAGTAGAGGCTGTACACAAAGGGGTTCACGCCAAGCGAGTTCATCCAGTTGCGGAAAGTGCGCTCCTCACGCGTCTCGCCATCCACATCGTTGAGCTCATACTCGCCGGCGTTGCCCTCGACGTGCAAGGCTGGGAAGTTGTTGAAGAGGTTGGCCACGAAAGCAAGATTGAGCTTGGGATTGCCCTTGACAATGTCGCGAGCCGTCACAAACTTGCGGCAGCCAAGCTTATCGGCGTTGTTGAGGACAGCTTCAGCCCGCTGTGTGTCGTCAAGAATGTCCAGTGCGGAGGTGTCTACCCCATACTCGGCAGGAGCAATCTGAGCGAGCAGGAAGGTGTATGCCTCCGAGTCCTAAAAATTCAGTGACGAGCAGGTACGGTGTGTGACCAAGGGCGGTGAGAAGCGTCGTGATATGCGCGGCAAGCAGGCTGATAAGCAAGCCAGCCAAGAGCACTCGCGATTTGAAAAAAAAAAAAAATTGGAAAAAAAAAAAAAAAAAGGGGGGCTTGATTCCAACGCACCTTGATGTCACCGCCAAAGTTAGAAATGCGTTTGGCGGTACCGGCACGTTCAAGGTGGTAGTTGACCCAGCGCAAAAGCTTCTCCTCTGGAGAGAGCGCGAGGAAGTCGCTCAGCTCTTCGCCGTCAAGCAGAAGGGCCGTCAGGCCGGGCACATCGCGCACGTTGATCTTGGACAACAAGCCGATGCGAATGATTTGCCAAAGCAGACCCAAGACAATGTGTGGGGTTCCATCGATCAAGTCCTGGGCCCCAATGTTGGTGATATTGACACCTACAAGCGGTGCCGCACACACATGCAGGGGCAACAGTCGCCACAAGTGAGCATCAGAGACATCCAAGAAATTGGGACATCGGCCACTCCTTGTGCAAGGCGTTGAGCTGGTGCGGCGACCTACCAATGGCAGCAGCACTGTTGACGTTGAGGGTCTGGTTCTCGCCAATGTTGAAGGTGTTGAGGTTGCTCTTGTTCAGGGCGCGCTCATCGATCGTATCACTCACGGCTGAGTTGATGAGCTTGGCCACGACCAAACCGTTGTGCACTGCCTTGAACAGCTTGTCCGGATGGTCCTACAGTCATCATCCCAAAGACAATGAGAGGCAGGCTACGGTCAAGAGGCGTATCGACGAGGAGGAGTGTCTCGTACATTGGGAATGGGCAGGACGCTGCTGAGATCCGGGTCCTCAGCCAAGGTATAGTTGATCCAATCGGCAAAGGCCACCTGCATACCAAGGATCACCAAAAAGAAACCATACATAAATAAAAAATAAATAAAAATGAAAAAAAGGTGGCTCGGATGACCGGGACATACCGTCTCTTCATCACTGTATGAGTGCGTCGTGGCAGCTGCTGAAGCAGCACTGGTGCCGCCCATCTTCTTGATGTTGGCACGAACCTTGCCTGACGCATGATGCAAGCACAAGTACGGCCAGGGGAAGTGGGGGATGGACGGGCATGAGAGTAGGCGAGCCAGGTTTCAATGTGACTCATTGTTTGATCGAACATACCTTGGAGACGATAAAGGGTACCAGTGCCACGGCCACCGCTCACCCGGGCCTTGCGAATCATGTTTAGAAACTCATCAAATTCGATGGTGCCAGACTTGTCCGCGTCCACTTCTTCAATCATCTGCCGCAGTTGATAGCTGATTGGGCGGCATCAAGCAGACCGGTGAAAATACCATTTTTCAATCTTCAGCTCCATGAGCGGTCTTTGCTTCAGAACTGCGAGTGCCACGACCACGACCACGACCACAAGGTCGACTCACCCTGGTACGGCTTCACCGATCTCGCGGAAGAGTTCCTTGAGTTCGTCGGCGGTCACATGACCGTTGCCGTCTTTATCAAAGTTGGCAAAGGTCTCCTTGATCTCCTTCAGCTCATCCTCCTTGAATTGGATGGATTGCCACTCCACGTTATCGGATGCCATGACGCTGGATACAGGCACAAATTGCAGGGCGGGGCCCTGGTGGGGAGGCGCAACGTGGAGCATGGCTGATGGTGAGCATGGACCACCGTACTGGATAGAAGGTGTTTGGCGGAACGCAAAAGAGTGATGGAATGGGTGGGCAGAGATGGGCCTTGCTATGCGTTGACTGTGCACGAGTTTCAATGGAATTGAGCAGAGCAAATTGAAGACAGCAGCAAGAGAAGAAAAATGACTGGAAATCGGCAGCACGAGGATGGTGTTTGGGCAAGACGCAGCGAGATTGGGAGGAGGGACAGCGCCAAGGCATGCACAAGACTGTGTGGGGAATGCATCGTGCCCCTGGCTCGATGCAAGGGCCGAGATTGAACGGAAGTTTAAGTGGAACACGCGGTCCCCCTTGATCATCTGGACCAACGAGCAAGGGCGCACGCGCTTGGTCCACGTCTGTTCGTCCGCCGCGACGAAGAAGTGTCATCACATCATGATCAAGGGGCTGGCAGCGCATCTCAAACAGTGGATTGGGGAAGGGGGAAACACGGTAGACCATTATGATGGTGTTATGATGGTGGATAAGGTGGGATGCTGAACGCGCAGAAAGACGAACGGACAAGATAGTCAGCCTCTAGCGCGAGCGTGGCTACCCTCCCTCCCCATCTCGGGGCGGGCATAGGAAGGTAGGAACGCGATCAAGTTGTTGCGCGGCGCCAGGGCAGTTGTGTGTGTGTATGTGTGTGTGCGTGTGTGTGCGCGCGTGCGTGAGCGAATGTGAATGTGAATGCTGTCGAATGGCTGAGGGAAAAGTCGAATGCCAATGGTTTTCAAAGGGGCAGGAACGCGCGCGAGAGCACGAGCTCGAGCGCATCATCATCACCATCAGCAGCGAAACGTACAGAATGAGAAACGATTCCGTGCTCTGGTCACGTCACAAGGCACCTGTAGCGAGCCAAGCACCACCATGGCGTGAGCACAGCGGCAGCGCGTGAACGATATCCAACAGCCAAAACCAGCCAGAAAAGGCGGGCGGACCGCCAATCGGCAGAACCCGGGCAGACAAAACGAGCAGGTGGTGGAGGAGGGGGCGGTCACTGACGAGAGATGGAAAACGTTGTTGTTTTGTGTGATCTCTTTCTCTCTCTCTCTAAATCTCTCTCTCTCTCGCTCTCTCTCTCTCTCTCAAACTCTCTCTCTCTCTCTCAATCTCTCTCTCTCTCTCTCTCTCTTTTCTCTCTCTCTCTCTCTCTCTCGCTCTCTCTCTCTCGCTCTCTTTTCTCTCTCACGCCTAGTCAGCATCCAAATGCCGGTTCTCTCACTGTTTTCGCGAATTAAAACGTCTGGCAAAGGGCTGACATTGGGTATTTGTCAGACGAAATGACTACCAAGCGTTCTCAAGCTGTAACGGATGGTAACTCATCTTCACACGAAGTGTGGATTCGTTGAAGATAAATTATACCCCTCGGATCTAAATTTGAATCGGCGGCCACAACAATCACAAACAGTCGAGCTTCTGCCCCACCCTGTCAGATCCGATTATGGCCGAGCCATCACACGAGCCTCAGGAAACAGGTTGGCTGGTCAGATAGTACACTGAACGAACACCATCAACCACACACACACACACACACACACACACACACACACACACACACACACACACACACACACACACACACACACACACACACACAGACTGCCAATTTGTTAAAGCAAACCGCTGGGTGTATTGAGAAGAAGGCCGCCACTTGCCCTCAAAGCCTCCCACCACCCTGTCACTGTTTTTTGTTGTTGTTGTTGTTGCTGTTGCTGTTGTACATTTATTTCAGTTTGAATTATTTTCGCTCTCCTTGCTCTCCGAGTTCTCTCTCTCTCTCGCGCGCGCTGCCCTCTCTCTCTTGAACTCTCTTGAACTCTCTCTCTCTCCCTCTCTCTCGCTCCCTCTCTCTCTCTCTCTGTCTCTCTCTTGAACCCCGGCCGTCTTTCTCTAATGTTACCTTTGTGATTGTCTTCTTGGGCTTTTGCCGGCGGTGATTCAATCCCTGACTGTCTTGGCGCTGGCCGGCTCGCTCCGTACTTCACCAACTAGGCGGCCCACCACTACCACACAACTCATCGCACTGGTCGGGTCGTGCTGGCATACATTATTGTCCAACCTCAACAGCAGGGCCGTTCAGCGATACCCCGCCCCCTCTGCAGCGGGCAGGCAGTATGGTCCGCTGGAGACGCGTCACGCCGGTCTTCGCCCAGCCTTTTTCATCGAGGACGAGTCCCCCTTCACCTTCGCCTCGCCGTACCCAACACCAGCCGATCGCAACACTTCCGGCGTTCTGATTTCAAGCCCGTCGCCCAGTCCAGTTCATGCACACACCATCATCTTGCCTACCATCAAGCACGATCAATAGAGACTCACGACCGAACTCATGTGTGCCACTGCTCCCCGAACACTGGTTGCCCGCTGTGCTCACCTGCGAGCCCACATGGCTTTCGCAAATGTAAATCTGAGCAGGAGGCAGCGGCGAGCCCTCTCTTTCTACGACGATAGCATTGCCAACACTGCCCGTCTCTCATATCCCCCGGTCTCCGTATCTGACCTCCTGAACTTCTCGTCCAATGTCGAGCACAACCAGCTGCAGACCGGCATCCTCCTTTACAAAATTCTGCCCGTTCGTCTGGCCACCCGTATCATCGATATTCACGACCTGCCCTACATCTGCGGCATCAACCCCTTCATGCAGTTTATCCACAATGACTACGTCAACGTCTTTATGCAAATGAAGGCCATCAAACACATCAAGACGCAAGCGGACCTTAGCAAATTCAACACCCTCATGATAGAGGGCCTGAAACAGGGCAACTCGGCCCTCCCTCAACTTGCTCGAGCCAGCAAGGAACTTGCCCCGCACTTGGCCCCAGAAGTCCTGAACCGCTTTATTAACCGCTTCATTACCTGTCGCATTGGTCGGCGCCTTCTTGCCGAACAACACCTTGCCATCATCCAGCAACATCTCCATCCCCAGCCTCACTCGCATCTCATCGGCGTTATCGACCACGATGTAAACATTCGAGCCGTCATCAAAGCCACCTACAAGCGAGCGTTCCTGATTTCGCGCGATGTCAACGGCCTCAGCCCCCACATGGACCTCAACATCGAGCAGACCACCGCCTTGCCTTATGTAAGCTACCTCTACCCTCGCTATCCATCACTGCATTCGTAAGGGTGAGCCACGCTCTGTTCCTCGTCACATGCCCTCACAATCGCGTGTGCATCACCCCACGCACCCGTTTGACCCCTGGCCTCGTGACCCTGGCCTCATCAGGTTGTCCGACACATTCAATACATCCTGCTCGAAATCTTCAAGAATGCCATCCGTGCCACTGCCGAGCGTGCCATCCGAGACTCGACTCGTTTTCTGGACGAAGACGACATTCCCCAAGTTCAGGTCACTGTCCACGGTGGACCATCGGAGACAACCATCATTGTTTCGGACAAGGGCGGCGGTATCTCCCAGGACCACCAAGACCGCGTCTTTGACTTTGCCTTTTCCACCGCCCAGGGCCTGGATGCCGCCTCGCTGCTTGAGCAACCCCAGGGAGTGGGCGACTATGCCAACCGCCCCATGGCTGGCGAAGGATTTGGTTTGCCCATGGCCCGAGCCTACGCCCGCTTTTTCGGAGGTGACATTTCATTTCAAACCATGCAGGACCATGGAACTGACGTCTACATTAAGCTGCGCCACGTGGACCTCAAGGGCACCCAGAACATCCTCCCCGTCTGAGCCAGCTCTCCTCTTTGTTTGATTGTTTGCGAGATTCAACCCCTAGTCGTGTGTTCCTGTTTGTGTCCGTGTCTCCCCTAACGCGTGGTATGTGCTTTGCTTGCGTCCACAACGTGTGGCTGTCTGTCCACCTGTCCGCCTTTCCGTCTGTCCGTCTGTGTCTTCGTGTTTTAAATGTGTCTATTATCGAGTTGTCGGTCCGTTTGTTGGACATTCGTGTGCACCAGCCATCACGCGGCTGCTGCTTTTCACTATTCCTACCTTCTTCCCGCTTGAAACTTCTGCCCGTTTTGCCTGATTCCCCCATTTCCCGACGCTTCGTTTGCTCGGGCCAACATGACCGACTGGCGCCTGCGCCCCAGAGTGGTGGCGACGTGTGGCTGCGGCTCCTCTTTCCGATTCCGACTTGGTTTTCTGTTGTTCTTGCCACTTGGCGCTGCAACCGCGGCTCCACATTGAATGACACACAGCAGCGTCTCCTTCTGATTGATGATTTTGAGAGTCATACACAGACAATAACAAAATCGTTCAAGAGCCATATTCAGCCCGTGCGAGGGAAAAGGTTCTCCAGTTTACAGTTTGCAGCCTTGGCTTGAATTGTTTGGCCATGTTTGAGCAGACGAACCACACATAGGCTCGGCATAGGCTGCATCCACTTTCTTCTTTCAAAGCCGAAGAGGCGAACATGTGTTTCAAAAACTGCACGCACATGTCAATTAAATTAAAGGGCTCAAATTAAAGAGTGGTGGTTTCAAACGCCCGCAGGGCAATCACATATATGACAACGCACCACGAGCACGTTCAAGAGCAAGCAGATGTGAACGGCTTGTTTGCAAGATTGAGGAAATCGCTCGAAAAAGAAAAAAAAAATTCAAAAAAAATTCAGAGGAAAACTAAAGTAAAATCCTTGAAAGTCGAACGTCCATGACCGGACTCGAGGACGGTAGACAGATGTTACGAGCACACCTCGCCTCCTGCCAGCGTATAGCGACATCGCTCTGCGCATGCACATCCCAAGAAACCACATGTGTATGATGCGAGACGTGAGCATGACGACAAGCAATGAAATCATCGGGATAGGTTTGAGAATCGTACGTTTGGCACCATTGGCAGCTTTGGCCTTTTGGTTTGACCTTGTTGATGCCTTCTGAGATTGCGCAGATGACTTGCCCGGGCTTGCTGTCTGTCGAGACTTTGTGCCTGACTTGCTCTTTGTGCTTGACTTGCTCTTTGTGCTTGACTTGCTCTTTGTGCTAGACTTGCTCTTTGTGCTTGACTTGCTCTTCGCACCTGGCCTAGCCTTGGAAAATCTACCGAGCCAAATTACCGATAAGAACAGAAGGTACACGTCCTGCATCTACAAGCCTGTCAAACGTATGCGTGAAACAAAACACCACATACCTGTTGGGTGAGGCTGGAGGAGGCGGCGTGGGCTGATCGCCAAACAGTCCCCCAAACGCGGCGCCAAAGATGTCGTTAATGGCACCAAACGGGTTGTCTGTAAAAAAACAAAAAACAAAAGAAAGCAAACCAAAAAGCGGCAAACAGGCATCAAGTCCAGTGCGCGCATGGTAAAAAACAAACAAACATTGACACAGAGCGACACAGGTGGCTGCTACCCAGGACATGCCATATGCGGAAAGCTCTCATACCTGCACCTGCAGCGTCTGGACCGGTGTGCCTGCGTTCGGGCACATGTGCAAACCTTGCCCTATCACCAGACCCTTGCGTCCGTCGAGTGCCTACGCGGACGCGCAGGATGGTTCGTTGGAAAGCATGCCCAGTCAACCGCATGCACCGAGCAATTGTATAGGGACCACAAAGTAACGAGGAAAAAAATTTATCGAGTCTTACCGGCTGACGAGCGTCGACGCTTTTGACCAAAGCTTCCAAAGTTGAAATCACGAAACAAGTTCTCGAAATCATCGTCGCCAGCGTCACCGGGCCGAGCTCCACCAAACGAATAGTGAAAGCTGCCTGGTTTGCCGCTCCCACCTCCCGTATTCCCACCAAAGAAGGACTTGAAAATATCATCAACATTAACGTCTTGATATTGCTTGGGCTTCCAAGCATACTGATCGTTGGTACCACGGTGAGGAGAGCCTCCATCTGGCCCGCCGCGCTGGTTGGGCGAGCCATATGTGTCGTATTCCTTGCGTTTCGTCTCGTCTCCCAATGTTTCGTAGGCTGCCATCAAAAAAAACGCAGAGGGGTCAATGAGAAACTCGAATGGCACACACTATGCCTCCAAAACTGGCTGCAAATGCCCTGTTATTCGGCAAAGCCACCTTACCGGCCGCGATGGCAATGAAATTATCTTCAGCGTTTGAGCTCTCGCGGTCTTTGTCTGGGTGACACTTGACGGACATGCGTTTGAAGTGCCTGCCAGACCAGGGAATGCAGCCGAGACACCCAGCATCAGCAAAAGTTGACACGATGTCACAGGGCCACATGAGAAGTGGTTATGGTGGAAGAGGTTTCTTTCAGCGACCGACGCACGACAACGTGCAACAAGGAAAAACCCACTTTTTGATGTCCTTTGCCGAAGCGCTGCGCTTTAGACCCAGAACATCGTAGAGCTTGCCACCCTCGTAACTTGCGCGTGCGGCATCACAGCTGGGAAGCTGGTCGTCTCCACGGCGTCCGTGCGCTGGCACGGCGTTCCAAGTCAATAGCACCAGCACTAGTAGAAACATGAGCGGGCGCGCTGCAAGTTTCCGCCCCCGTCCGAACCGCGAGCCGTGGCCTTTCATGGTGTCCTCCGCGATTGTTGGACAAAGTCGTGGCCAAGACGGCCGATCAATGATAAGGACTCAAAATGATTAGCTCGGGCAGTGAACGAATCTGAATCGAACAAGCGTGCTGCGTTCAAAGTGCGAAAATAATCCAGATGTCTCATCCGCAGCCAACTCTCGTATCTGTGCTGAATCCTCAACGCAAAAAATAATTGACACTGTGACGTCGTCGATGTTGCCAGCACCATCTCGTATGTGTGTTTGCTGTTTGTGTGTGAAGAGCAAAAATCTGACATTAGCCAACGTTGTTGTTGTTGCAGGAGCTTTGTGGAGCTTCACATGTCAAATATCCCATCGCAATCAACAAGGAAAAGGTTCATGCCGCCTCCGATTAATCAATGATAAAACAGCAAACGCGCAGTACAGGGAAGGTCAAAGACATCAAGGACTAGAACAAATCTAGGTTCTCAAGCTACTGGCTCTCATAAGCCTTTTAATCGAGTCCAAGCCAGTCCATGAACTTGAGAGCACCCTCGTAGCCAAAGAAGCAAGCTGCGTTGGCCGGGAAAGCGCGGACCATAGCCGCAGAGAAGCCGCGGAACAGCGCACGTGGGCCTGAAGAAGGCAGGCAAAAGGTGAGTTGTCAAGATGGCAGCCCTCGAGTTATTCTGGGCCCGGACTTGGGTGACGTACCCTCGTTGCGCATGATGTCGGCAAAGACGTGGTGAATGTTACCATACTTGCCCTCTGGGGCGACCTGTCCATCAAGACACCCACAGCGTCGTGAGACTGCCAGACTGTCCATCGCCTTGGAAAAAGAGCAAGCGCACAGGTGAGTTGGCTGACAAACCTGCAGGCGCGTCTTGAGCGTGTCGAGAGGAAGCATGGCTGTCCAGTTGAGCATGCCGGCAAGACCACCAGCCACAAGCGTGCCAACCACGCTCGGGGACGTCTATATTAAGTGGTAATTAAACAAATCAGCATTGGGGAAGTGAAACGAGGCGCTCATTGCTTGACCATTTGCCCTTGCCCATGACAAGCCTCGTGCTTCTGCAGCGATGCAGGCCACCCTAAACGCACCTGGCCCTCAGGCGTAAACAAAACCTTCAGGTACTCGTAGCTGCTAAAGTAAAAAGCCGAGCCCGTCCTGTAGTGGCAGCAAATCAAGGGGATGACATGCACATGGTAAGGCACAGAGGCAAGACGCGTAGCAAGCGGGCTGGGATAAGAAAGTGCATGTGGCCAACGCACGCATCACGCAGAAAGGTGCCAGTGAAGCCGCGGTTCACGGAGCGCAGACCGCCCTCCTTGTAGATTTTCTTGAAAGCATCCCCAGTGCCGCTGTACTTGGGGTTCTTGGGGTCCTATGGCCCAAATGGGTTGACATGAAGGTTGATGTATGTCTGGGGTGTCGATGTCTTCAAGATCAAACAATATGGCCTGCGCATGCGCAGAACATACCTGAGACTGCAAAAGGCACTTGACGCGTTCGCCGGGGGCCAGCAGAGGCGTGGTGAAAGCGGCAGACGTCGCACCGGCCAAACCTAGGAGTGGAGAAGAGAGGCAAGTCAGAGAAAGAGAGCAACGAGGAAAGGGGGGCTGGCAGTAGCTTTGGGTGCAGAGCTGCTTCTGATGTTTGGGTCACCAGCTCACCAATCTGCACCAGCTTGAGATTGTGGGGATCAAAGGCATCGGCATCGCAGAACATATCCTTGCCCACACTGCCAAAAGCGTCATGATGACCAGTGATTCGGTGAGCTTTGGTTGAGAGGGGGCGAGGCCAGGAAGAACCGGGTGCTTTTGAACACATGTTTTTTTTGGGGCCGTGTCAAACCAAAACATCCCATTGGAAAGTCAAAGATGACAAAAGAAAAAAAATCACATCAGCCATTGCAGGTGCACGTGCAGTCAGCTGTCGCTTAAACACGAGTGGATCGCGTACCTGTATCCAAAGAAGCAGAGCGCAAACATGGGTGTCACGCCGGCCAGGGGGGCCAAGACACCGTTGTAAAGGCCCCGGAAGCCTTGCTGCACTCGCCAGCACCGAAGAAGGTCAACAAGGTGAGGGATCGAGAATGGCTCGGAGTTATTTTTTCTTTGCCATGTGTTTTCTGGAGGGAGCGCATGTCATTGCGGTCAGTGGCGATTGACACACCTGCGCCAACGTTTGGCGGGCACAGTCCATGACACCAGTGTACTGAGGGCCAACACCAGGGGTCATGGTCTGGATCTTAACCTGAACGCGGCAGGCAAGTGAGCTGGCGCGTGTTCTTTCAGACTCTGCATGCGAGCCAGTGAGAGCCGTTTGAGGACGAGGGCTGTCAGTGCTACGTACCTTGACGGTATCAAAGGGGTGACCCACGACCACAAGAGCCGTACCACCGATGCCACCAGCGATGAAGGAACGCAGGTGGGAAGGCTGCTTGACCTCCTCGCCATGCGTCTGTTGGGGTGCTTCGACCTCGGCTGCCATTGTACTGTTGCCCCGAAAAAAAAAACTTGAAAACAATCGAAGATGGCAACAAGTGAAAATTGAGAGGAGAGAACATTGTAGCAACAACAGCTATTGCAGACAGAAGAGCAATGTCAGCGTTTTTGTGTCCGCGCGGAAGTGAGCACAAGTCGGGGGTTGGGCCTGAGCTGGGGCCAGGTGTTGGCGGAGCTCGTGTTGACCTTGAGATGCCCACGGCATGGCGTTGACGAGCAGGCGTGGGCGCCTCGGTCGGCCCGTGTGGGCCCTTCTTTTGCTGCTCTGCTGGGCTGATCGAGGCCAAGGGAGTTTCGAGCCCGCACGCACGACCTCGGCTTTCGAGCACAAGTGCAATCGTGATCGCGGGCCCATGCCTTTGGGACCGTTCCGCTGGATCCACTTTCCCAAGAGCGGGACCTCTTTTGCGACCACCTTGTACCATTTTATCTGCCCACGACTTCCTTCCGGTTGGTTTGCACTTCGATGTGCCTGTGCCCGAAACAATTGTGCATGTGTCGTTGTCACCATTTCCTGTACCTTAATGACGGCCACGCCGACCCTGTGTGGCCGATAGACCTAGTTCCGCAAGTGAAGGTATCTACCCTGGCCGAGTTCAATGCAGAGTACATTACTAGCGAAAATTGTGACTTACAACGCATGCTGCCGCCTCGCTACGGGCATACCCCTGTTCGAAAAGAGGACCTGCTCAACACTGGGCTGAAGTTTGTGGGGATGTTTCGAGATCCACGCACCCGACTCTGGTCCGCTTATCACAATAACCTCCATGCCAGCGGCATGCCGCGCTCACAGCGTGACATCATGCGCAAGAGCGTGACCGACCTTGCTAGCTTTGTGCGCTATCCAGGCATCGCCGGCTGTCAAACCAAGATGCTCATTGGCTTGGGCTGTGCTCAACAATTTGACCTCACGGAACAACACTTTCAACAAGCGCTGCACATCTTGCGCACTCGCTTTGCTTTCATTGGACTCACCGACGAGTGGGAAAATTCTGTTGCCCTGTTTCAATGCATGTTCGGAGGTACTCTTGATCCGAGTCACCTTGTGAATCTCAGGCCCACCGGCGCACGCAGTCATTACTCTGCCAGCGAGGCACAGCAACATCTCTCGTCGGATGTCGACCCTTTCGACTGGCGACTGTACCAATTTGCCCTCAGTTGGCACGCCAAGGCCATGCAAGCCTGGTTCGACCCTTCGCCGCCTTTATCATGAGCGGGCACAATCCCGCCCATGTGAGAAGAATAATAATAATCAAATCTTCTGATCAATCAAGCAGTCTCAGCTGTTACCTCTCGAATCCTACGTCCCCACCCACCTCGTTCCAACCTTATCCAGCTCAACATCCATTCAAACGTCAAAGGACCGCCTCGCGCTTGTCGGTTGCATGAACACGAATACCGCTATTCGCCGGCATTCATGAACAAGCAACACTTTCTCCTTTTTTTTTTTTTTGTGTGTGTGTGTGTGTGTATTGCAGCCTCTTTCCCTTGCTGACAATTATTTCTGTGTGTGTGTGTGTGTGTGTGTGTGTGTGTGTGTGTGTGTGTGTGTGTGTTTGATTTCATTTTATTCGACTCGTGTGACACGACGCAAGAGGTCTGTCCTGGCACCCTCGCCGAGCTCTCCCATGATGCCTGTGTCTCAGGCTGTTCTTGGGCGTGGATAGCCCCGGCTTGTTCTGCAAGCGCTTGACAGGGCCGTCGTCTAGTCATCTATGCGACAGATATACTCACTCCCACTGCCCCTCTTTCATTCGTGCCACAGGCTCGACCAAGTCCTAGTACAATGTTGCGCGCTCTTCGAGCCCTTCCCGCGCTGGGAGCAACCTGTCGGTTATGCATCCGACCTGCTGCCCCCACGAAGCTGACGGTAAGGCCATCCAAGCCGCGCCTTGTTTTCTCTCTCCCTTTTTACGGAGCCAACAGAAACACACTCACTCAGTCATTGCCTCTCGATGGCTGCTCTGCCCCACCAGTCGTTTCTCCGCAGCCCCGTGCGCTTCAATGCCACTGCAGCCACCCCTGCCGCTGCCGCCGATGCCGTCTCCTCCTTGCGATCCTCTCAGCTTCAAGTTGGCGCTTGGATGCTCGGCTGCACGTCCCTCATCTTCGGTGCTGTAGTTCTCGGTAGGTTTGCCGAGTCTTGTGGCTTGGATCGCAGTTTCTCTGCTTCACCTACTCAGCATGTACTGCCTAATCGGATTAGGAGGCGTAACCCGCCTTACGGAGAGTGGTCTCTCCATGACCAAGTGGCACCCCATCAAGGGCATGAAAGCTCCTACAACTCAGGCCGAATGGGAGGCTGAGTTTGAGCATTATAAGCAGTTCCCAGAGTACAAATAGTATGTTGGTGCTGCCCACCTGGGCTCATTCACCCATCAGACATCTACGACAACCAATCCTTGACTCAAGACAAGGCGTTTTCTCCGTGCCACCACTCACTTGCCTGCTCATTGTCTTCAGCTCTGTGGGTATGACACTCGAGGACTTTAAGCAAATCTTCTTCATGGAATACGCACACCGCATGTGGGGCCGTTTGATTGGCATGGCCTTCATCCTGCCCGGCGCTTACTTTGCCCTGAAAAAGAAAATTCAGCCGCAACTGCGTCCGGTACGTGCACTCGCCCACAACTGCGCTTGCTGACACTACACTGTTTGCCCAAACCCAGCCTTGTCGCGCTTACCACCAATTCTATTCTTTTTCTTCTTGGGCGATTCTCGCTCCAGGTTGTACTGGCTATCGGTGGTCTCATCGGATTTCAAGGCGTATTGGGCTGGCTGATGGTGAAGAGTGGTCTTGATGTAAGCCTTGAGCAAGATGCGGGCCCCGTCCAGGCCGTTCACAAAGAGAGGTTGAAAGAGAAAGAAAGAGAGAGAGTGGGCGTAGTACGACAACAACAACAAATGTATCAGCACGTGTGGGCAGCATGTGCCGGCGTCTTATGGGCTTGTGTTAAATGGTGGTTTTGCAGTATGATCCCCAAGGCAAACACGCGCCACGTGTCAGGTACCGTTTTATTGGCCCTTCTTGTCTTTCCGCCTGCCACTCGGTCAGGCGATCCAGGATGCTCACCGCCTTTGTCGGACACCTGCAGTCAATATCGGCTTGCCGCTCATTTGGGATCAGCATTTGTGCTCTACGTCATGACTCTATACACTGGCCTGCTCCACGTCTTGCCGGCACAGCCCCTTCAGGTCAGCATTCCTCATGGCACGTCCTTTCTTCTCTTCACCTCTCTGTCTCTTTGTAGAACTGGCCGGCTGAGGAAATTGTATTTTTTTCTTTTTCTTTTTCTTTTGAGCGGCTTGACCGAGCGTGTGTTGTTGTAACAGGGGGACCTGAAACGTCTCCGCACGTTTCGTAAGCTGGCGCATGGCATTGCCGGACTGGTCTTTGTGACGGCCATCTCTGGAGCTTTCGTGGCGGGCATGGACGCCGGCCTCATCTACAACGAATTTCCCTTTATGGGCGAGAGCCTGTACGTGTTGCGCAGCAAAATGCATGGCGCCGGACTCATTAGTTGCTTTCGGCAGCTGGCCAGCAACCTGAGCCTTGCTGACTGTCGTTGTCGCCACGCCTTGCCTGTGGGATCTTGCTCTGAACGTAGCGTGCCCACGGACATTAACGTTTTACAACCAATCTGGAAGAACGTGTTTGAGAACCCAGCCACGGCCCAGTTTGACCACCGTGTTTTGGTCCGTTATGACTCGTGGCCCTGAGCCCACGAAGCAGTATCACAAAGCTTAAGCAACGCTTATTCTCGTTTTCATCTTGTGCTTCCACTTGCAGGGCACAAGTACTGGTCTTGCTGTGGCGGGTTTGTGGGCCTACGCGCGCAAACTGTCACTCCCACCTCGTGCTCGTATTGCCACGCACGCCATGCTGGGCATGGTCGCCGTTCAGGTTCGCCTCAGCCCCGCTTGCAGTTGCGCGCGATTGGATGCAGGAAAATTTGAGTGCAAGATTTGGGTCACAACAGCACGCGTTGGTCAGGCACCTCGCTTACGTGCTCGATGTTCCTTGGACGCTGCTAGATTACCCTTGGCATTAGCACCTTGTTGTACTTTGTCCCCACCCCCCTCGCTGCCACCCATCAAGGTTGGTTCTGCCTGCATTCATCTCTTTCGGCGGTATACCCATGTCAGCTGTCCTCATGCATCAATTTTTGTTCGCCGATTGGGTTTGGGGTCATCAGCCGGTTCTTTGGGATTGTTGACGTTTGCAACATGGTTGCTCTATGAGCTCCGTGCTGTTCCCAAGTAAAACATCATAATAATATGATTTGATCCGGCAGCAAAACTACCACCATGCCGCCAAACTCCTCTGGCTATGGGTTGATGGCAAGGAAGAGGAAATTACATGTTCAAAGGCCGCACGAGCATGCTCTCATGTACCTTCACACAGCACACTCATCACCTGCATTTTTGACATGCATGACATTTGGATGTAATTTGTTGTTGTTGTTGTTGTTGTTGATGTTTGACACACACCAATCATAAAAGCAATGAAGGGAGCAGAGCGAATGGCCTGGGCCTTGAGCCTGATCTTGATTGTGGGCAGCCCTCATCTGGCCACAGCAAGATGGATGACTGACACCACCCTCAACTTGAGTGAGGTCACATGGTCGCCCGAAGCTACCAAGGTAGAGAGCAGAAGACTGGCTCTTCGCTCGGCAACTCGGCTCTTTTCTTCTCTCGTGGGCTCATCATCGAGCCGGCGCTCTCGTGGGTGTTAGGTCTATGTTGGATCGCCCACTATACTACGCTGTCCCGGAGATGGTAGCCTGCTGGCTTGCGCAGATCGTTTCGGGCCCGGAAGTCACAACTCCAACGTCAGTGTTTTTCGCTCCCGAAATGGTGGTGCCGATTGGGAGCTGCTCAGCTGGGTGGTTGATCAGTACTGGTACGTATTTAGCCGCGAGCCGGGGCGGGCGTAGCATCCACACCCTTGTCCACCTCCCGACCTCGTCTTCCATAGTCCTTGCTATATTTCCGAGTCCATCAAGACATTGGTCATGAGGCTCATAGTCGCACAATCTGGTCGACCCATAGGAGCAATCTATTCGCAGTGGACGATGTCATCTATCTCCTTGGAACAACGTCTGGCGGAGCTTCAAATGTCAAGATCGCTGCCTCACGCGATTGTGGTATGACTTGGGAAGGATCAGTGCTCATCAACCACACCTCTGCAGGTGGCTTTGAGACGGGACCCACACCCACGCTTCATGCACAAGGTCGCTATTGGCGAGCCATGGAGTTTATGGTTCCACCATACTCGTGGCCGGTCAGTTATCAAGCCACGGCTCTTTGGGCCGCGGACAATTGCTCCTTGCTTGATCCTGGATGTTGGCACCAAACGGCTCCTGTGCCTTTCAACACTTCCTGGTTGCCCTCAAATTGGACCCTTCCCCCAGAAGCTCCAGGTAAGAGGGGGATCCTTTGGGACCGCCTTTGTTTTCTGTCACCAGGCTCATAGTATTTCCTAACCAGGTATGCCACATGGTTTGCACAGGCTATCTCGAAGGGAACATGGTTGAGGGACCAGACGGCACCGTGTACAATATCTTACGCGTCAACAACAAGCCAGCAGCTCTCGGCAACTACGCCCTTGCCCTTCGCTACGTGCCAGCCTCCAACACGCTAGAATTTGACCGCCTGTTCCACTTCCCCGGTGGGCACAGCAAGTTTACCATCCGTCGCGATCCCCTCTCTGGCCTCTACCTGTCCTTTACCAGCAACAACACAAATATCCTGTACGCGTGGGGCGGGAAAAAAAAAGATGAAAGCAAAGGCAGGCTGGGGTGCCCACCTTGTCCGCATTGGAGTCTTGATTGTCATTCAAATCACACGACCCGCTTTGCTCGGCCACCCTCAAACAGGTACACAGATCAACGTAACATTTTGACGTTTACAGCCAGCCGCAACCTTTTCGACTGGGAAGTGATTGACGCCGTTCTTCACGTACGCTCCTCGATATCTGCCCTGCATGCTTGCCAGCCATGTAATACGGTCGCAACCGTATCTAACTGGCGCATACTTCTTGGGTCAAGAATTCCTTCCTAAAAGCCTCCTTCTTTAATTGCGATCTGCTGCGTTGTGCCTCAGGATGACACCGGTTTTTCCGAAGTTGACTCTGTGCGCTACACAGGCTTCCATTGTCAGTCGAGTCAAAGGCCTGGTCGAGCCCTCTCCCGAACCCTCCCGCAATTCGAATGCGTGTGCGGTCGTGGCTGCACCAACTTGTCTGCAAGCTCATGCCCTTGCACTGCGCAGACGTCGACTGGCAGTTTGATGGCAGCAACAACGAGAATATCATCTATGCCATCCGCACAGGCTATCGGTACGGCTGTAGTGCTCAGAGTAGAGCCTTCCTTCCTTCCTCCCTCCCGTCCGTTTTGTCTGCGCATGCACCACAATGCGCTTCTCTCAGCACCTTGGGCACACAACTCTGCCTTCTTGATATCGGGCGGCTGTGCTATCAGACTCAACTCAAATTATGTGCCTGTGCCCACATGCGTGTTTTGCTTCAGAGGCTCCGAGAGTTACCACAACAGCAATCGAATGACATTCAAGACCATGTCGAATTGGCGACAGCTTGTCGGCAGCCCCAAGGCCATTGCTACATCTGCCCAGATGGTCCCTAGGTGGGTGTCTGCCTCAGATGCGCAGCAGCAGTTTTATCGAGGTAGCTGAGAGCCTCTGAACCCTCCCCGCTGCCTTTTTTGCCGGTGACAGTTTTCAGCGTAGTGTTCAGCAATATCAGCTCTTGGTGACTTCACTTCCAGCTGCGCTCGACGTTAGTGACTTTGGGGGCCTTCTCAACAACCCAAGGCATATCCCCCTTCCCTTCTCGTCCCTGGCCTGAAGCATGGTTCATCTTGTGGTCCTTTCGCTGAGATTTCATAGGTAGTGTTGACTTACAGCCTGGGGTCTTACAGCCATAACAACAGCACCCTCCCTAGCGGAAAGCCCCTCTCAGTAGGTTGATTGGGGTGTGCAGTGGTTCATTGCGCGACGTTGTCGTGTCGTGGTGTTGTCTTCTCAGCTGTCATCCTCACGCCGTCGCCTTGTATGCGTGTAGTTGTCAGGGTTGGCCAACAACACTGTGGTGACCTTGACCAATGCTGAATTTGAAGTGGCAATGACATTTGTGGTTATTCAGCCTTCGTTCCCCGCCACACTGGCTCGCGTTCAAGTGCACGGATCCGATTATCGGATGGCCGCGCTTCACAATGGCAGTGTGGCCTTTTCTAACCGTGACTACGTTTGGGTGGACGTGCGTAGTGCCACCAAACCCTCTTTTAGTCACTTGGGCTGTGCCCGAGTCGGGCTCACTCACATGTTTTCTGGTGCACCAACGATGACCTTTTTCGCTCCATGGTCTCTTCATCGCCATAGATGCCGGTTCTGCTAGAGACGCTGCCACTCAATTTCACCCAGCTTCCGGGTGGGGCTACGGACGTTGACCTGGGCCTGACAGTCCTCACGGATGGGCTGGTAATCCTTGCCTGTAATGATGCAGCGACAGTTGCAAGCCTGGGCAAGGCGGGCTGGGGTATGTGCGAGCGCCGGGAAGGGGCCAGAAAGCGGCATCATGCGCCAAACTCATAGCGGTGTCATGTTGACGGCGTGGGGAACTAGCGCAACCGGAAGAGCTGGCCTTTCGTTACACTGACAGCGACGAAACCTGGGTCTACGTCCTTTGGCGCCACATGCAAGCCGGCCAAACCGTCGAGGTCGGGTTCTGCTTTAGCTCCTCCATCTGTTGGCATCAAGCAGATTGCTGACCTCTCGCTTCTCCAAATTTGCGGTTTGTGTTTAGGTTCCCCAGGTCGGTTGGGCGGGCACCATGGTCATTCTACCGGCTTGAAGCTTGCCTCAGCCCTGGTGGACTGGGCCGTCATACTCAAACGAAACTTTTAAACTCAAAAACCTGAATGACTATTTCTGCCAAATCTGGCTGCTGCCATAAACCTTGACGAAGAAAGCATGATGACCGTTGGTGAGGCGTTACAAAAGAATAGCTATAAAGCATAATAAAGCATAAAATCCTTGTAAACAGCACAAAGCACAAAGCACAAACAGCACAAACAGCATAACATAAAATCCAAACGCCCACGTTGGTTGTTGGTTCATGTGCATAATATGCCCGTGTGGCAATTGTTTTTCGTTTGACAACCAACGTTCGCTTGAATTTGCCGCGATCGTTAGCATGGCAGCGCTGCGCGTGCGAACCATTTGTGGTACGGGTAGAGTTGACACGTTTCACTCTGTGCATTATCAGATTCCCTTTTGGGTGGGATCAATCTGGGGAGGAGGGACCTTTGGCACGACCCCCGTTTGAAAAAAAAAAAAAAAAAAAAAAAAAAAAGCCACCATAAAATGGCGACGTGCAGCCTGCTTGAACTCACTTACCTGACACGGTCGTAGGCCTCTTGGTCCTCGGCATGGCTTTTATCCAGGCCGTGCCCCTTGGCCAAGGCAATGACGAACCCGAAGAAGTTCGCTCCGGCTTTGCGGCCCTTGGTGCCGTTTTCTCTTCTCCAGATTCACGCGCCGTACGTGCCTGCTTCATGTTTGCGCTGGGGGGGGAAGTGGGCGACAAAAAGATGGCCCTTGGTGTCTTTGGTGCATGAGGCAGCTACACGTGGTGGCAGACAGTCATATGGGCCCCGAGTTGTTCTTCTGTTGTCGTTGCTTGCTTCCTACTGGCCAGAGGCTAATGAATGACGCTCTGATCCGGCCATCTGTACAGGCGGCATCTTTCACGCATGCCTTCATCGGCGGTCTTTCCATGATGGTGGTCTCGGAACTTGGTGATAAGACGTTTTTTATTGCAGCCATCTTAGCCATGCGGTGAGTTTGCTCAGTTCTCACTTTGGCCAGCTCCTCATGCCACTTTGGACTGTGTTCCACCGAATACCTGTTGCATCTACTGCCTTCTAAATCACACTTGCTGGCATCTGCTTCGCTAGTCATTCGCGTTTCACCATTTTCTGTGGCGCCATCGGGGCACTTGGTTTGATGACATTTTTGTCTGCCTACGTGGGTGCTTTGGCTACCGTCATTCCGCGCATCTACACCCACTACATTGCCACTGGCCTGTTCGTCATTTTCGGCCTTCGCCTGCTGCGCGTAAGTGGGGGCCAAGCCAAAGACGCCTCTGTACATGACAGCTTTATCCAGCCAGTTGTCCTTGGTTGTTCAAGGCTCATTGCCTACACTTCATAGGATGGCTACAACATGGCAGACGACGAAGGTGCCGAGGAGCTTGAGGAGGTACAACAAGAGCTCAAGGCTAAGGAAGAGCAGCTGGATGGAAAATGTTGGTCGCACAGCCTTCATATCCACTGTCCTTTCGTCATCTTGGTTGCAAATCACAGCAGCGTCACTCTTTCTTGCTTCGTATCCATCGGCCTGGCTCACCTCCTTCTTTGTTTCCTTGTTTAGCGGCCGGATTGCTATCCCCTGTCTTGGTGCAATCCTTCATCATGACGTTTTTGGCCGAGTGGGGAGATCGCTCTCAGATTGCCACGATCATCCTGGGCGCACGAGAGGTCGGTCTCTTTTGCTGGCTGGCATCCCAAGGGTCTCCAGGCATGCATGCCACAGCATCAGCGGGTCATGGTGACCAATCTTGCGGACTTGTCGGTGCACGGTTGTGTTCACGCTTGCTCTGGCCACTGTTTCATCCTGTCAGGATCCTCTTGGTGTGACCTTGGGCGGTATCTTGGGCCACTCTATCTGCACATTTATTGCAGTCATGGGCGGTCGTTTCATGGCCCAGCGTATTTCTGTGCGCAAAGGTTCGGCTCGCACGGTTGCTCCTGCTTGTTTGAGCTTTCAGCTGGTCAACACCCTTAACCCCACGCATCCTTAACCTTTTTGTTTTAAAAATAGTTACGATTGCGGGAGGCGTTGTCTTCCTTATCTTTGCGCTCTCGGGTCTCTTCTTTGAGGATCCTTCTAGTGAGGGTATGGATGCTGCCGTGGCAGAGATTGAGCTTAACAACTGAGGAAATCAACAATCTAGCAAGGCCTTCCCCGTACTCAAGGTCGAAATACGAGTCGTCCGACGGGCTGCGAGGCTCTTTCGGCCTTGACACATGAGATCGCGCTTCCCTGTTGAAGCGTGCGTGTCGATTCCTGATTATGTTTTCGTCCTTTTAGTTCTTCTTCTTTTTTTTGTGTTGTTTGAGGGGGGTGTCACGGGTGGGGGGTTGGCTCGTCAAGTCCAAGAGGTTTGGCTACGGCAAGGTAGATAGGGCTGCTGGCGGCCGCCGGCATGCAACGGATCGGGTCTCTTGTTCTCACGCATCAGTCCAACGCTAATCGAGCTTACACAATTCACGAAAGGTAAACTACATCCTTCCACACACACACACACACACACACACACACACACACACACACACACACACACACACACACACACACACACACACACACACACACACACACACACACATCAAAAGGTCGCAAAAAACGGACACACAGAAAGCATTTGCACCTCGTGTTGTCACATCGAGCCGTTTCCTCTTGATTGGTATGTTATCCGCCTCACTACCATCAAGTGCTTTCAGCTGCGCAGCCATCACGCACTGTTTGTGGGCAACTGGCTGGCAAAGCCACACACACACGCACACACACACACACACACACACATGTGTGTGTGAACTCGGTGCTCATGACAGAGATCTGCACTGCCTTTCTCGTCAGTGGCGATTTGATGGGAATGCGGAGCTGACGGGTCCTGGTGACGGAACCCACGGGTCAAAGCAAGAGCACCACTGCCAGCCTCCACCAAAGCGAGCATCATGTCTGCTTGTGGCAGCCCGCGCATGTTGCGGGGATTCGAGCCGGCTTCCCCGTCAGAGTCTTTCCGCGCCCGCACTGGTACGTATTCGGGCCACAACAACGGCAGCAGACGATCCATCCCTCTTTTTTCTTTCTCTGTCTGCCTGTCTGTCTGTCTCTCCGGTTCTCCTTCGCACAGTTTGTTAGCTGATGTCCGTGTGCTGTTCCTGAAACTCTTTTGCACCCCCTTTTGGATCGGGCCACGTCACAGCATCAAGCATGGGCTTGACCTCCGGTCGTCTCTTGCCGCCCCTCTTGCCAGCATCAGCAGCAAGCTTGCCCATCTTGGCTCAGCTGGGTGATGAGGCTCCATCGTTACATTCGCTGGTTGACGTGTTTTGGCGGGAATTCGAACATATGGCCAACGCACGTCTGGCGCACCTTGAGCTCGCTATCAACGAGGGTGCTACTTTTGCCACGGCGCTGGGTATCGAGGAAAACGCCGAATTCCGTCAGCACCTAGAGTTTCTGCATGCGCTGTGTGATGAAAGCGCCCTGATCAACCCCATCTGCGAGCGCCTTTTGCACTGGATGGACGAGCTCTCGCTCCCGCCTCGCGCCGTTGTCAGTGGGAGCCCTCGCTTGCCATCTCACCATCACCACCATCACCAGGCTACCGCACTGTCCAGTTTTGATGGCAAGACCGAGCTCGTAGCCATTGGCAAGAACGTGCTCGCACTACATGCCCTGCGTCGAATTCTACGCTCCTCCGGCAACGAGACACGGCTCACAAGTCATGTCATGGAGCGCATACTCACTGCTGCCATCGCTCGATTTGACCGTCAAGAACAGTACGTTGTCTGTCCTAGAAGGAAATATTCCGCTTGCTTTTTGCCTGTACCACGTGTGCCTAAGCGCCCGTTTTGGCCTGGCACCTGAAACCGAATAGAATTTATGGTGGAGAACACACGGGCCTAGATGGCACCGTGGCAGACTTGGCAGCGGAGATTGTGGGTCTGCTGTCCGAGGTTGCGTAAGTTTCTGGTCTTTCTATCCTCCAACAGGCAGACCGTGATCAGCCTTCACCTCCACCGCGTGATGCTGCCTTTCTGATCATACCCGCTGGCAAATATTCAGGTTTACTACCGTATCAGAGCGACTGGTGCAGTACATTTCCGAATTGGAGGATAGCAGCGTGGCTCAAATGACCGTCATAAGCTGTCTCAAGTACCTTCGTATCAAGCTCTACCCAGCCGCTGCGCTCAACAACTGCTTTCATTTTCTCCAGGTTAGTATCCAATCCAGCCCCGGGCCGTTGGTCTCATTGGAAGCGAGCTTCCACAAGTAGGCAAGCTCAGAGAAGAGACGCATTTTGTTTTTTTGATCGATATCACTGCGCTGCCTCACTTTCTGTCATCGGTCATCGGTCATGGGGTCATGCCATGTGTTATCTTGATCCGACTAGCAATGCTGTGAGCTCTTTTTGAGCTGCAAAAAGTCCGAATGCAAGCACGCGTGGGCTCTGCTTTTTGTAGAGCTCTTGGTGCCTGTTGCGGCGGTACGCGAAACAAATGCAGGCCCGACTCATATGTGGCGCGCGGATCTTTGCCTCACCGTCGCTCGCGCCGCCACTGGTGGTGCCCTTGGTTCGAGTAGCACATTGCAAAGGAGGTCAATTTGTTGATGGTCCGCAAGTTTGTCGTCAAGATGTACGATGCAACCGCAGAAAGCTTCAAAAAGAGCAAGCACGTCGCGGTATGTCAAAGTTCAGCGTGCATAGCGTTACGGCTGCACACATGCGCCTTCCATGGAGTTTGCATGCGCTCCTGCGTGGCATCGCGCTGACCTCCCCACTTAATTATCGCTGCACGCTGCACTGGGTTTCGTAATCTCACGCACCATTCATTGTAGCTCAAGCAGGCATACCTTCAATTGTTGACGGCACTGCTGTGCATTTCGCAAGCTGACTTCTTTCAACAGCACTGGGAGTCAGTTTTGAATGCAGCCATCTCCAATCTCAAAGCGGCCAAGCAGTTGCAAGATGCAGCATTGGATGCCATCTATCGCCTGGTAAAACCTTATGCTCGGGGTGGGCATGTGGAAGTGCTGTCATCCGCAGTCACAATCTCATTGGGCAGTCTTGGTGTTTGGTCACGACTCACCCATTTCATTTGTGCATGATGTATCCTCCTTATCAGGTCTGGGTCTATATGGTGCGCATCAAGGGGGAAGGCCAGAAGACCGAGGCCAAGATCAAGTTTGTGTTGGACAGTCTTTTTCCGCCTGGCAGTAAAACCATCATCTGCCGTGACGCCTCGCCGCTCATTTATGTGCGCATTCTGCAGTTTATTGCCCACGTACGTACTGCATCGTCCTGGTGCTCCGTGCCTCTTGCTTCCCTTTGTCCGCTGCTTTGGCAGGTCATGCAAAGATCCCCAATGAGCCCGGGCCAGAGTTTGACATGGCTGTCATATCATGCCCATGCCTAACACGACGTTGCTTCTGGTCGCCCACACGATCCGGTTTTGGCTTTAGGAGCGCTCCGACATTGTTTTTCGCTTCATTCTCCACGAGATTGGTGCAGATAGACCCAACTCCCTCAACCTGAACCCCGAAAGAATGATCATTGCTATTCGTGCTGCCGTCGCCATTGCTAATCAAGCTCAATCCAAAGAAGAACAGCCATCCATGCCCCTCATGTTCGAGCGAGCGTCGGCTATGGGGGGCACCGGGACGTCCAACGCTACCGAACTGCGCTCTCAGCGATTGCTTACAACATCATTCTTGACTCCCGAGGCTGCAGCCCAGAGCGGCCTGGCCAGTTATTTGGACCCACTGCGCAAGCAATTGGCGGCCATCCTCACACAACTAGATGCGTTGATCGTTCAACCGTACTTGTTGACCCGCAGTGGGGACGAAGTGTCCACAGTGCACGCCCAATTGCTCACTCAGCACCGACGCCTCCTCGAACTTTATCGGAATGCCCTTCTTGCTGTGCCACGCTTCTTTGACCTGGCTCACCCGACGACAGACGTGATTGACTTTGTGTTACACGGCACCATCCATGTGGACGCCGAGGTCCGCCGCCTTGCCTCCACAGTCCTTCAGTGTATGCTGCGCAATCACCCAGGCCAGCGAGCCAGCTTGATGCAACGCCTCGTGGGCTTTTTCGTGCACACGGTGCCTTTTGGTGAAACATCGAGTTTTGAAGTGGCCGTCAAGATCTTGATTTATACGATCCGTCAATGGACACGCACCCTGGACGAGGAGGCCATTCCGCCAGACGGTGCCAACAAGGCTGCTGCGGTTGCCGCGGGAGTCGTGGGCTCAGAGATCATTGCTCCCCATAGTGATCTCATTGACCCCTCGTTCTCCTCCATGTCAGTCACAGGTCCCATCTCCTCCATGCAAGGCTACGAGCCAGCGCACGAGGATGGAACGGCGGCGCGGCCCACCGGAGCCAGCAGCCCGCGCGTGCTTCCACTACGCCTGTCACGTCGCCGTCTGCAGAAAATGCAGGAGAAAAGGACGCCCGGCTTGGCGGTTCCTGGCGTTAGTGGTCTGGGCAACCTTGAAGAACATGCGGGCACCCACAAGAGCACGCCCACAGAGTTCCGCGATGCCATGATCGCGATTGAAGCCTTTCTACTCGTGAGTCTCTTCAATGCGCGCGTGGCCATTCGCAAGCTGGCCCTGCTGGCGGGCCGCGAGCTTCATGCTCTAACGGCCGCGCTGAAGCGCCACCATGGATATCGTCTTGATCACCACTGTCAGCTGCACTCTTGTTTACGGCCCCGAATCTTACGGGCCCACCGCTCCTCCACTGAGGCCCACCACCAACAAGGCCCACCGACGGATGTCACTGCATCATTAGACGTGGCACCACCCCTGTCACCCTTTTCCCACATCCTCGACACATCAATTTCTTCGCTGTCCCGCGCTACCCGAAGTGAGGGTGCATTGAGTGAGCTCATGACTTCGGGCACCCCGGGCAGTGACTCCCCCGATGATCTTTGGACACAGGCATTGTGCCAGGTCCTCGTAGAGCCAGCCACCCGCAGTCATTTAACCATGTTACCAAGGGCTTGGATGTTCGCTGCTCATATGGTGCACTCGCGCAGCATCATCTCGGACGAGGACGGTGCTTGGAATTACGAAAAGGTCAAGCTCAGCCCACAGGTGACAACCACCGCCAGCCGCAGCTTTGCTGGCCTCCTTTCTTTCCTGTTTGCCGTGGCAGACCTCGTGACACCGGATCCTCATGCGCAAGCAGACCCATACTTGGACCGATACGCGCCCAGCCAGGCGGGCACGGGACTCAATCACCAACGGCCCGACGTGCCACGGACCGCCGCGGACATGTTTCAGTACGTAGCACCTTTCATGAAAAGTGATCAAGCAGGCATTCCGCGTGCCATTGTCTTTGGCTGCAGCGTGCTGGCCTCGTCCCTGGTTCCACGTTGGCTCCATGCTGTATCTCCCTATCTACGCGAGGTGACCGACGTCCGGTCTGAATCTTCCCGCAAAAAACGGCGGCGGGATGCATTGCGTTTCACCGTGTGCAACGCTCAGCTTGCCCTGTCTGCTGCCATGGGTCGTTGCTTGGATCGTCAAGGTCTTGAGGGCGATGAAATTCTTGCCACGTATCTACACGCCTACTTTGACGGGTTGCGCATCTTCTTTGAGATGTCCGAACACTCGGACGACGCAGCCATCCAGCGGCTGCGGGCCCTGTTCTTCAAAACAATTTCATGCCTGAGCGACGCCATTACGGTTGAGTCCGTGCATACCGTCGCTTTTCCTGCCACACTGCGCCATGCCCTGTACGCGCTGTGCGTCAAGCATGCATCTACCGCCGCCTACGCCCTACCTCCGACGCCTGGGACGACTGACGCCTTACGCGCCAGCTTGGCCATCTCAGCTTGCGAGGCCGTGGCACACTTGTGCCGCGGGCCGGCCTTTGAACCGGAGGCAAGCTTGATCACGCCTGGGTATCTGCGTCACTTTTGGCTTGATGCATTGAAGTCGGGCGTCGAGCCGGTTTGCAACGCCGCTCAAACTGGACTCTTCTGGCTCTGCTACTGCAACTCCGAGCCCGCCGTAGGTGTTCTCACATGGGTCACCGACCTTGCATACACGCTTAAGCACTCCCGTGGTCGAGATGCCTGCTTCGCTGCCATGTGTCAAGCGGCAGCCGAGAAGTCGAGCAGCTTTCTGCCACACGTGCAACACTTTGTTCTTCTCTCGCTCTTCGCTTTGGCAGAGGATGCTACCACGCGGGCTGCTGCCTTTCGAGCACTGGCCCACCTGGCCCAAAGCGTTCTTCCAACCGAGCCTTACGGCTTTGCTCGGCTTGTCTTCGAGCCCGCTCGTGAGGACATTGACGTTTCCGCTGAGCTCGTCCTGGTCGTGAATGAGCAAATGACTTTGCTGCGCCCCGATTGGCCGTTGGCCGTAATCGCCGAGTTGGTGCACCGCCTTGCTATGGCTGTGCCCGCTGAGCGCAGTCATTTGGCTCGTTTACTCACCATATGGTGTCGGGCCCTTCCAAGACATGCGGCTTCGGGCCCAGTTGATCGGCGACGTTGGGAGGCAGCTCTGGTCGAAAGCCTCTTGCACCTGTCTGTGCGCACCTCAGATCTGAGTGTTGCCATTGCGGGCATCTTTGCAGACTGGGGCACCGATCGGGGTCAGTGGAGTCGTTTCGTAATGACGCATGCGCTCTCTCTCGTTGGCCAGTTTCGCAACGAGCGCTTGATCGGGGTCGTGCGAGGCGTGCTTCACGCGATGGCCGCCCACAATGCCTCTGATGTCCTTGACTGCCTGGTTGAGGCTGCGACCAACGAGAATCCCACAACTCCCTCTATGCAGTCTCCCAGCAGTCGGGCTTCTATGGATATGAGCAGTGCCACGGTTGAGGCCGGGTTGAATGAGGGCGAGCCAGCGGACGCTTTCTTTGGGGACACCTATCTCGACATTCCCCTGACCAATCTCAGGTTGCAAGACCTGATGTCATTCAGCGGCGAGGAGGACGAGTGTTACTGTCCCGCTCTCCTTTTTTTGGCTGACCTGGCCCTGCAGCATCCTCGTCAATCTGTGTGGATGCGCGCGCTGCCGCGCCTCGTGCATGCTGCAGTGTTGCGCCTGGATCACCCGGACGCTGTTTTGCGCTCACACGTTCATGACGTGCTCCGCACTCTTGCCGTGCTTCTCCACTGCGAAAAGCAAGGTGGGGAGGGTTCCACGGCGGGCAATGTGACAGGGCCAGGGTCGGATGGGGACGTGCTTGGGTTTGCTTCTCGAGACACGGACGCACATAGCGGCGATGATGGCGTGAACAGTGGCACTTTCGGTCGGAGCTTGACGGCACCGGGGACGCCCCTCACGCCCCGATCCTTGCATCGAAGCCTCACCTCCCTGGGCGGCACTGGCTTGGTGGCCTCACCACCGGGCACCGATTGCAAACTTACAGAAGTCGTGCAGACCTTGCAGCTAGCAGACCTATTTGGTGAAGATGTCTTGGGCAGTGCTGCCCTTGCCATCGACACCGGGCCCGCATTCTCTGCCTTCTGCGATCGTCTTTGCGAGTTGTTTGAGCCGGCAGCACACACACGAGAGGCACCAAGTCTTGCTGATACAACGATGGGGCGGCCTGACAGTAGCTCGGTCCGTGCCAGCTCTTTTCGTGAGCTGTGGGGCGTCATGGCGCTGCGACAAGCCGTGGGAAGCTCCATCACTCAGCTTGCGCTTCGATCCTTCCGGGTGGTGCAGTTGCTCTTGCCGCCGTTTAGCCTCAAGCAACTGAGCGATATGTTGGTTCGCCTGGCCGATGTGGCAGGCAATACGCTTCGGGATGCGCAGATGTACGTGAGCGAGGTTACGCGAACAATTGGTTCATTTATTGCCGATACTCGCACCCAGCCCTCGCAGTATGGCCGGCAGATCCAACGCACGGCCGTCAGCCACGTGTTTTGGGCGGCTGTAGCTCTGCTGGAGAGCAACGTGCCCACAGAGTTTGAAGCCGGTGCATCACTGCTTCTTGAGTTGCTCAAGGCTGCCACCGGGGAGGGATGGGACAATTCGGGCCACGCTGCAGATGGAATCTTTGATGAAGAAACTGCTCACCTCATTTGCGAGCTAAAGGACAAGGTAGAGCAAGACGTCGAGCTGCCGGATGTCGTCCTTCTCTGCCTGCGTGGTCCTTTCGCTGGGTGCCCACCTCCTGTTCTTCTCGAGTTGCTAACCTTGTTGGCCGAGAATGCGCATTCTGACATCCTGGGCAGCAACGACGGCCAGCTCTTCCTCGTACTGACCTTGACCTCGAGTTTGGCGCCTCACTTGGATGACATTGCCAATGCCCCGGCCTTGGAGCGGCGCTGTGCGGCAGCGCTAAGCCGTCTCTGTCAGCCACGTAGTTCTCGCCTGGGTCGAGTGTTCCAGTTGTTTGCGGACGGCACGTACCCCAAAGACGGCAAGTCGTGGCTAGGTGACTTCGCCAAGTTTTTTGCTGGCGCATTTTTTCCAGACCTGGAGCTGCCCACCTTCATGTTCCTGGTGCGACTGCTCGACCGGCACCCGGCCGGCCGGAGCCTGGGTTGTTTGGACGTAATTTCTGCGTTGATGCAGGCTGTGCGCGCCGAAGGTGCTCGCCTGCGACCCTTTGCAGCTGATGTTGCAGCTGTCGTGGTGCGACTGCAGCGGGACCATCAGTGGAGTGAGGCGACCATGCTCATGACGGCCGGTCGGCACCTCTTCAACGACAGCGAATTACCAACGGAAGAGGAGAGTGCCGATTCTAGCAATGACCATAAGCAGGCAATGCAGGCGCTCTCCACCGTTGTGCTGCCCTTTTTAGGGTCTCGCAATCACGCACACGTGGGGTCGTCCCGCACACAAGCGCGCCTTGGTCAGCTCTTGGCGGCCATTGGGCACCAGCAACACAGCCAGTCAGCACTGCTGTTTCGTGCTACACAAGAGGCCGAGGACGCAGATTGGGAGGTGCCGGATGAGCCAGAGACCGACCCTGCAGCCCCGGAAAGCGACGTGGAAATCGAAGCCGATCAAGACTTGCATGAATTCTTCAACGACTTTGCCTTTTTGGAGCATGCTCTCACCGGGTCATCGCGCGACCCCTTGGACACCTCTCGCGGCGACTCGCCTAGCGAGACAGGAGGTACTGCCTTATCGCCATCTCCGCCGTCGTCAGGTCCAGGGGCTGCACCAGATACTCCACCCAGTTTTGCCAATCTGCCCACTGCCGCGGAGGCGGGAGCTTCTACGGGCCCTGGTGGATCGCCCTCAATCGAAGAGCGCCGGCGGCGGCTCTTGCGCACCGCTCGCGCCAGTAGTAGCCGCCACAGTCGCTCAGCACCCTCGCTCAGCATGCGCCCACGCACCCTTCCAGAGGTGCCCGGCGGCCACCCGCCGAGCCCGCTTGGCCCAGGAGCGGGTCGACAATCATCGTCTATGGATGAGGAGCTCTGCAGCCGCCATCTGAGCTCACTGCCGTCTCAGCCACTAGACGAGCTGGATTGGATGCGCTTGGCGCACTCGATGCTTTTGCATATGGATCGCTGCGCCCTCGTCAACGCCGCCTATTATTTTTCCCATGCTGCTGAGGTTTGTGTCGTCGCCTTTGGTGTGCGTCTTCTTTGGTGTGCGCCATCTTTTCTGCTATCATTTTGAGTACAGAACCGACCGTGTGAACTGATTGTGCTTTTGTAGGTTTTGCTTCAGCGTCACGTGGCTTTGTTCCGTGACGTGCTCAAGATGGGGCTGGATTTGGACACCGAAACTCAAACGGCTGGCACCAGTGTGATGGAACGCTTGACCGAGCTTCCGCCCTTGCCTATGATCATCATGCGTGATGGCGTGCTTGACGACGACACCGTGCGCGAGTCGCTCGTCCAAGTGTGCTATCGTCTCCAGGATGATTTGGAGACTTACGTTTCTCGGCGAGAGGAAGTGTCTGTGGAGCTAGGGCGCTTGCGTGCCTCACTGCGCCGCCGCGAATCGGCCCATCGCCTGCCAGCTGCCTCTGCTGCTACATCTTCTGTGTTGAAGCACGGCCTGTGTCAGGACGCCTGCAAACTGACGCACCGAATGACGGGCCTCCTGGGCAATTTTTCGCGTGTGTGGGCGCTCTTTGGCGCCTACTGTGTGCGCCATCCAGAGCGCAACAAAAGTGTAGTGATTCAGGAGCTATGGAATCGCATTGTGCGCGAGCTGGATGACGACTGTGTCCCCATTATGGTGGATTCTCAACCTTTGAGTGCCGACACAGAATTGGTAGCGCTGCAAAACAACCTGGAGGGCGGCAACATCAAGCAAGCCCAGCGCTTGCTTCGAGGTGAGGACTCATTGCGGCCCTTGGACGTGCGTGCGAGAAAACATTCAATGTTCTGTCCCTCATTTCTATCGCTTTTCGCTTTCCTTTGCTCTGTGCTTTGCTACGTCCATCTATTCCTCGAACATGATATGACAGGTTTCCGGGCGGCGGGTGCAGATGCAGCTTTGGGTCATCAGCAGCTGAGCGATCTCGAGACGCTGGTCAGTTGTGTCTTCTTCCGCGCCATGAACATTTCTCCAGCGCGTGGACAGTCACCATCTCGTCCCATGCCCATCTGTGCTTGTTAGGTGTTGATTGCGATGCCCAAGCTACTGTCTGGTGGTGCCGACATTGGTGTGATTGGTGTGCCCCAGATCCAGTATAACACGACCCTCGAGACACTCGAGCGAGAGTTACTTCAGTACGCGCGTTTACTTGAGGGCGGCAACGAAAAGCCAACTCTGACACCCTTTGAGTAGATTCCGTGAGTAGATACCGTGATTGTGATCACAAGAATCATAATAAAATTATTACTACCTACTGTACTACTTTGCACATGATGAGATAGTTAAGTTTACAATCCAACTTTATACCGATGCCAATCAAGATGCCATGCCATATGCGATGTCTCGAGTCACGATGTGAAGAAGATCATGTAAATTTTTGGTCATGAAATTGCACACACTGTGAGTAAGAGGACAGATGTGGCTGAAACTCATCCAACATCCTGAATTGTAGCTGGGGCGCGCGCTTCGCAGCATCAAAAGTCGCATGGGCAATCAAAATGCATGCTTGGTTCATGCACACTCTGAAGTCATGTCCTTGTTGTCACGAGCCCTGAGTCCGGCCTAGCCTTTCAGCCTTACTGATTGTAAAACTTCTTGTTGATCAGGAAGAGCAGCAAGTTGATGTTCACCGTGCACATGTCGTCGAAAAGCTTCATCGTCGACATGCCTTCATATTGGCGCTGCAGCAGGTCAGACAGCTCAATGCGCTCTGGCTCAAACGGGTTCTGGCCCAAAAATGATGCCCGCACAATGAAGATACCGGCCTCGTCGCTGGAAACCTCAATCTTGACAAATTTGAGCCTGCACACGGCGAAGGAGAACAGGCGGTGCGCTGTGAGCTTGGCGGGCATTTGGGGCAAACACAAAGAAGTCGGCTGAGAGTAGCAACGTACTGCGTCTCACTAATGTCTTTGACGTTGAGAAGCACGCCGCGCTCCTTGAGCTTCGCAGCGGTGTACTTGACCGTGCCCAGGAACTGGCCAGAGCTCTCGTCTTGGCCTCCTGTCGCGATGGATTGCTTGCGTGCATTCTTTCGACCGAAGAAGTTTCGCCTGAGAACAATTCACACATTCAAAAATCAGCACGACCAAGACGCAATCCAGACATTTGAACAGGTCATGTTGTGTGGGCAACTAGCAAATCTGAACAAGACGGGGCGAGGGGCGCCTAACTGACTTTGTCTGGGTACCTTGCCCCATGTGAGCAACGGCATTCTTGACATATTGGTCCCACTGTTCGACCTGCTCCTCGTAGAACTTGTGTTTGGCTTGCAGGTTGTCCAAGGTACGATTCAAACGCTTCAGCTCAGCCTTGCGGCGTTTGCGATGAATGCGTTGATGACGAATATCCTGAGCTACGGCGTTGAGTAGTCCTTGATACCCATCTTCTTGCGAGCAGAGACCCTCCGTCTCCAAGGCCGCAGCGTTGGACAAAATTTTGGCTTTCGTCTCAGCAAGGGTCATGCTAAAAGCCACAGATCATGAGGGCGAGACACACGAAAAACGGGGGTTGGGTTGGGTTGAAAGCATTTGGCTGCAGAACGCGGCTTCACGTACAAATCACCACGAATGGCTTGCTGATTCTGTTGATGGCCATCGCGCTTGCTCTTTTCCAATCGCTGCAGACGAGCACAAAGCAATCAGATCGATCCGATGATGTAAGGAGGTGGCGCACGGATCCCAAAACAGGTCAAGTATTCGACACAGACACAGGATTCGACACAGACACAGACAGACACAGACAGACACAGACAGACACAGACAGACACAGACACAGGCACAGGCACACACCTCTTGCATTTGTTTCTTCTGATCGTCTACAAAATCCTTGTGGGCCTTTTCCATGCCATCGGTGGCGGGCGTAGTGAGGATTTGCATCAAGTTCTTGCCGGGCTGGAAGCGGATGACATCCACGACCATGCGCTTGGTTCGGATGTACAGCGCGCGAACGTTGGCGTCATCGTCCAAAGGCACCTCAAACTTGTTGTTCAGAGTCAGCAGCATGGGAACGTTGCTGGCTGCACGATCTGGCGTGTCTAACAAATCGGTCCCAAAAAGCAGGCAGGCCGGAGACACCGCAGTGAGCTTTGCAGGCCGCACCGATGGGCTGGCTAGCAAGGCATGGCCATGCCAGCGAATCGTACCCTCCTGGCCCAAGACCTCTTCCTCCTCGCCGGGCGAGCCCAGTTCGGCCAAGATGGCGTGCAAGTGGTCCTCTTGTCCTGAGCAGACACGATCAATGTTCTGGTCTAGCATCTGAGACGGTAAAGAAGACGCATCACAGTAAGTGAAGCCATACCCACAACGCAACGCCCTTGCGTGAAAACAAGCAAACAAAATACACAAACGCAACAGGTAGATGACAATGGGTGCCTGTTTACCTCATGAGTGTAAAAAATGTCCGCAGGGGAGAGAGAAATTTGGGGCTTGGTCAGCAGCGTGGCATCACTGTACTCGTCCATGTTAAAGTGCTGCTCGGGCGTCTCAACGCGAGTCACGTCGATAAAAAAGTTGTTAAAGATGACCCAGCTCTCTTGCACAAACTGCTGGATGCCCGCGTGTAGGCCCTCGCCAGTTTGGCCGGCCGCAGCTGCTTGTAGGATGCGACTCAGGAGTGCTAGACTGTGACGCTGCATGTCCTCGACGACGATCTATGCACAATAGAGACAGCATGAGAATAGCACGAGAATGCATGAAAAATATAGACCAGAGAAGACGTAAAGCTGATTATCGTGCCCCACCTACCGGCATGTTGTTGTCAGAGGTCAGATAGCGTTCGGGGGACACCATCACGGGGTTGAAGTAACGGTAGTAGATGACCGTGCCCAATGCCTTGGCCACCTCATCTGGTGAGGCATCAGGAAACTTGGCTTCCAAATCCTCCTTCAAAGCACGGCACACATAGCGCAACCCATATGGCATATCCCCCAGGTGGTCGACAAAGGCGTCTCGAATCTTGGAGCCCAACGCGACAACATTGCGAACTGCACGGTCGAGATCGTTTTTAACCTCGTCATGCTTGAGAGCATCCTCCGTCGTCACATCGTAAG
The DNA here is from genome assembly GCF_000002865.3 of Monosiga brevicollis MX1. NCBI lineage: Eukaryota > Choanoflagellata > Craspedida > Salpingoecidae > Monosiga > Monosiga brevicollis. Next base: position 1,367,837 of record NW_001865040.1, on the reverse strand, counting down.
GCAGGTCAGCGGGGCGGCCCGTCTCAGTCTCGATGCGCGTAAGCCAGCGACGGTAAATAACCAAAGGATCTGTTTCCAAATCCAAGGCCTCTTGCTTGCCGCTTCCCAAAACGTCGCCCATGAAGCAGTTGAGAATCTTGCGCACATACTCCTCACCCGCCTGATCACGATAATGCTTGACCACGAGCTTGATGAAGAGTGGATTGCCGGTGATGATGTCCTTGATCTGTGTCACCTTTTCCTCAACCTCCAACTTGAGAGCCTTGCGGTAGAGCTGCACCAGAAGGAACTGTTCTCGCGCGTTTGAAGCGTAATTGTACACAAGCTCAATCAGAGTTTCGAGAAAGTTGGACGCTCGCAATTGCGACCACTTGGCGCGAGGCTTGTCAATAAAGACCAAACGAGCCAGGTACTCGGGTTGCGTTTGCAAGAGGTAAAACAAATTTTGGTAGTGTTCAAGCTTGCGACGCGAGTCCTTGGTCAGCGCCTTCAGGCCCCCAGAGTTGTGTGCCACAACCGCATCCAAGTCTTTAGCAGAGCCACGGCGCCGGGCGCGCTTGAGTTGGCGGTTCTGTTTTTCAACGTCTTGGAGGGAAATTCGGTTCTTGACCAAGAGACCGATTTTGATGTCCATCTGATTGAGATTGTGGTCGAGTTCAGTGTTCACCTGGATGGCGCGCACAACGCGCTGCTTGAGTTGCTGCAGATTGAGCTCTTCTTGAAAGTCTGTCTCGCTTTGATCCAGTAGATGCAAGAAGCGGCGCACGGTAGTCACTGGAGGATCGTCCACTTGCGTCAAATTCTCGTACTGCTTACGCTCGCGGCGACCGCGGAATGCGGCTTGAATTTTGACCACTGCTGCTACTTGGGAGTTGAGGTACTTGAGACGATCAAGGTAGGCATCACGCTGTCGCTTGCCACGCAATGCGGCTTGCAGCTAAGCGCGGAAGCAAACGAGGTCACAGGGCCGGGGCGGCACAAAGGTGATGGCACATGAGCACAGCCCACTGGCAAGCCCAACCGAGGGGTCAGCAAGCGGGGTGCGCGAAGCTAACCTTGACGACGGACGCCTCTTGATCGTTTAGATAGGCCAAGCGATCCTCAAACGCTCGACGCGCCAGCATGCCTAGTCTCAATAGACAACATCAGCGACAAGCGCGCGGCAGCTCTGGAAGAACGGCGGCAGCTGCTGCTCTCGACAGGGGACGAAGATTGACTCACCGCGAACGGCCGACTGCAGCTGCACAATGGCGGGTTCTGCCGCAACAAACTGCTGCCAACGCGCCTCCTCGGCATTAGCCGTGGCAATTTGGTCCTGCACCTCCTCGAGAGTCAAGTGATGCTTGCTTAAATCGTCCGGGGGCGTCCAGCTTGTTTCACGTGTGTCCTTGTTGTAGTAGTACGTCTTGCCATCCTCTGTCTGAGATGACTTCCAAGCGCAAGGACCGGCCTCCTTGCACTGCGCGACAGCCATTTGAACGCCGTGAAACCACACGCTGGGATCTGTGGGATTCTGAACAGACCCAACCCTCATGACAATGCAATCCTACCTTATCCTGCGAAGCGGCCAACAAATGCTTTTGATAGCGGGGGGCGACAGCCTCGTCCACATTGGCGACCCGTGAGTAAGGATCCTGGCCCGAACAAAATGAGACACGAGTGAGGAATCGGGATTGTCAAGGCAGCACTGGCACGTATTTATGACCACGCAAGCCCGACACCATGCCAGGTAGATTCGTGAATACCTGAAGACAGGCCAGGGTTGCTTCCGGGGTCGCCTTTTTGGAGGTGACGGCCTCGTTTAGTCGGCACAGTGCAGCGCCATCTGGATGCGCGACAGGCATCACAAGTGAATGAATGGCCCAGACGTCCCCAACGCTGAGAAGATTCAGCTATGCGCGACACAATAGAGAAGAAGAACAAGGAGAAGGAAAGCAGACAGCCTCACGTTTGGCCAATTCTTCGGCTTCAAAGTTGGCGTGGTTGATCTGCTCTTGTAGCTCTGCGGGGCTCAGCTGAAGAGATGCATAACAGAAAACCACATCAGATAATTGCGTCGACAGCTGGGCAAGACACGGGCACGTTTGAGGACCATTGACAACTGAGCGCGCGCGGCGCCTCAACCTACCGCTTCGCCCTTTTTGTTGCGGGCTTCCTGCAGCGTCGAATGGTATTCCTCGACGCCGGCTGCATCCACGTCCTGAAGCGCCAACAGGTCACTTTGAAGCAAAGGGAGCAACTCCGCTGGCCCGCCCGTTGTCAGAGCCGTGTCGATGCTTTCCAGCAACTTGGCAACTACAGAAGGCGTTGTAGACACGCACATGTTTGCAATAAGAACTACCAAACTGGGATGCGATAGAAGAGCTGAAACAAGGCATACGTTGGAATTCACGAGAGCACTCAGTGTTGGCTTGATCGATCAGGCGCTGCAGGGTATTTGCATTCAGCACCTGCCAATAGATAGGGCAATGATACATATGAACACGCATGGGTGGTGTGTAGGGAAGACGAAGAGCGGAAAAAAAAAAAAAAAAAGACCAGGCTGTACCTCGCCCGATGCGAGGGCCGCCTGAACGGCGCGAAGATACGCCGCAATGTTCTCTTCCTTGACGTTCTGCAGGTCCAAGAGCTGGGCGGCAGATTGCAACACCTGCAAGAGACCAGCAGCATCTTCGTTTTGCGCGCACTGCGTGATGGCGCCCAGAGCATGCGATACTAGGCAATTAAACCCCCCGTGAGCCAAACCATTGAGAGCATCCGTATTTTGCCAGGACCCCATGCTGCATGTGACAAAATCAACCAACCCTTGCGCTCTGTTTCGACTTCAGCGTTGGCATCATCGACAGCATCCTGGACTTGTGCGAGGGTGAGATTTTGATTTGATTCGAGTTGGCCGGCTTCTTGAGCCAGTTTTGAGTGGTACACCTTGGCAGCCTCGGCATCCAAGCCTAGAGATGGTCGCATGATTTCAGGGCGGGTGAGAGCACACAAATAACTTGTATCACCTGCAAGTTGGAACCCGGCGTTGCTATCTAACCTTCAACATTCAAAGCAGGCGACTTGAGCGCAGCCAATGTGGCGGCTGCGTCGTTACCACGCGCAGCCTTTGTCACTTCGGCCAAAGCCGCGGCAACTACAAGCCGAGACAGCAACACACGATGTGGCAGTCATTTTTCGGCAGTGCGAGCCGCCGCATGAGCTGGCGAGGCAGACACACTGAAGCGGTTTGAAAACAGGGAGCTGTGCTGTGTGTGGGTGTGGGTGTCAACTTACGAGCTTGCTGCTTGCGCTCGGCAGCAGCTGCCGTGTTGACGACGGTGATGATCTTCTGAATTTCTTGTTGTGTCAGATTCGTGTCGTACACGTCAACCTATGATAACCAGTGCCAAGTCCGATGATGCATGGGTTTTGCAGAGCAAACCGGGCAAAAGTGCAAGGCCCTGAAGTGCGGTGTACCTCCTGGTTGGCTTGATCGTCATCTGTGGTGCTCTCGCCAAAGGATGCCCCGGCATCAAGTCCACCAAGTCCGCTAGCAATGCCATCTTGGCTGCCGCGAGCCAAGTGAGCGTTATCAGGCGCATTCGCTATCTTCTCCATCTACAATGGGTAGCGAGGGCGCATTGATGCGCAAATGTGATATTGTGAATCTCAAGAGGGAGTGTATCAGCAAATCAATGCCGAGGCATGTCAACAGAAAGTGACAGATTATTAGCGCTTGATTACCAACCTTGGCAGCAATCAAGGTATCGCGATAGTGTTCGCCGGCGCCGGGATTCACTTTGTTGAGCTGCGCGGAAGGATTTTTCAGCAGCTTGACCAAGTTTTCAGCCGTGTCTTCCTCGTCCAAGGCCTGATTAATCTTCAAGATGGCCGCATGCACTGACGAGGAGGCCAAAGCATCACCGCGGGGTCAGACACCACGGAACCAGGGTCAAGGCCACAATATGATTGGCCGGTGCTGGGAGAACGAAAGCTTTGGAGACGGATGAGAAACTCACAAGTCGCCTCGTCGTTGCCAAGTTCTTTGGCTAGGATACCTCCAATCTTTCCAAAGGTAGGCATCTGCACGCCGGCCTTTTGCAGCTCCATTTGCATGGCTGACAGCTCCTCCTCTGCAAGATTATCCCAAGACGCCAGCACATTACAAGCAAAGAAACAAAAGGTGAGCGCGTGCGTGGCGTCTTGTTGTTTGCTTGTCAGCCTTGGCGGGCGCCAATTGCACCTGTGAACTGGGCGACGCCATGAAGGTCCTCCATTTCCGGGGCAATGCCCAAGTGGTAGAGATAGCGACTGAGCGCATGAATACAGTAGATGACGCGAGGCATGTTCTTGCGTTCGTAGAGATCTGTAGTTTCGGGATAAAAAATCTACGGCAACAAAAGGCGACCCGGCCAGTCGACAATACAAGGTCAGCAAGGAGGTAAGCAAGGAGGGGGTTGCCAATGTATGGTAGGCCCGCATGAAAGCCCGCCCAAGTCGAAATGACGTGCCTCGGGTAGCTTGACGTGGCGCATGGCCTTGAGCCACTGGCTAATGTTGTCGGTGTGGCGGAAAACCAAGCCTTTGTTCTACCCGGATTAAGCGTGTGGAGGGGGTGAGTGCTCGATGACACGGTGGGGACAAGGTTGCGAACGCAGAAGTGGCAGGAGAAGGGCAGGATTCTGAAAGTCAAACCTTGTAGACCTCTTGTTCCGGGTCGTAGATTTTCTTCTTCGAAATGACCTCGGGGGCAAAGAACAGGCCAAGCTTGGCCACGTACACGCCATTCTGAAGTGCCACTTCGAGCTCCGACGCCGGAGGCAGCTCGCTCTCAAGACACGCACCCAGCCATCTATGGAGATGAATCATGAGATGCAGGTGGAAATGTGTTGCTCATGACTATTTCTTTTCATCTTCTTATAAAGGCAGCCATAAACGCAATCCACGAAGAACAAAACCCGGGTCGATGGCAAAGACAAACGTACTGGCGGGCTTCTTCGAGATGGCAGAGATACTCGTAAGCAATATTGCGCTGGCGAGCTTCATCCAATTCGTCGCCTGTGCGACCGGCATTGCCAGTCATCTGCCCACGAGGTCCGGCTACACGGCGAGACAGTCGATTAGTGGTGGCGGCGTCGATGGGCGCCGTCCCGGGAACATGAGCAAGCAGTGCGGGGGCCATGAGGGGCGTACCATCTTCCATAAACTTGTGTCGGTCAGCCATGATGAGCGTGCTTGAACGTGAATCGTCGTGTGCGTTGTTCTTTTTGATGTAGTCGCCTGTGCCGTTCGATTTGTACGGGTCGGGTTCTTGCGGCAAGTCGTCCTGACGATTATCAGAGTGCGACTTGGCAGGCGTTCCTGCTGGGATGGATGAGGAAGACATGTCGTGATGAACGGCAAGCACTGGTGACGTGCGCATCATGGTGGAGCTACTGATGGTATGCTTGAAAGAGAAGGTGGTCTTGGTGGCAGTGGTGGTGGTGGCGAGGTGGCGAGGGGATCAGGGATGTATGACAGCATTGGATAGTGGTCGCAGGGCGTGGGACACGAGCATGGAAAAAATGACCGCAACCAACATCCACCCGCAACGAGGCGGCCCGGGGTGGGAGTTGATGACGTGTGGAACATGGGTGTGAACGGGAACGGCATTACCACGCCACGCACCCAACAAGATCGAGCCGAGCTCGAGCGGCTAGCACGTCAAGAGCCCACAACGGTCACAGCAACGACGACAACGTCACTGTGTGCGTGGGCTCGCTGCAAGGCGGCAGAGCTACTGCGAGAGGAAAAGTTGCGCAGTAGCTGTCTTCCAAACTTTCTCTTTCTAATAAGAGGCAAAAATACAAGGGGGCATGTATCATCCACAGCGAGGAGCAGGTGGTTTGGTGAGAACCAATGCAGATGCATCCCGCGCATGGTACGGCCCAGCTCGTCCCATCATCACGTCACAGACGCTCGCGCCCTTCCCAGCGCTCCACCTCGTTTCCGAAACACGAGCAATTGCGCTGGCGCATGTCAGATGGAAATTCGTTCGGTGATCCCCCCCCGCATACGGACAAGTCCAACATTCACCCAGCCATGTCCACCACCCTCCCGCCGTCCCTTCCCATCTCCCCCATCATCAACATCATCATCATCATCATCCGTCAGTGGCACCGCCGAACCACCCGACCAGCGCCGTCTACACTCACAAGGCCGTTTGCTTCCTGTACATTGACCACCACTTCACTAGCTAGCACAACTGGCTTCGACTGCTGTTGTTTCCATTGTCCCCATTGAACTGTTGTTGTGCTGTTGTGGCCCTCAACATCAGATTCTTTTGTTCTCTCTCTTCTCTCTCTCTCTCTCTCTCTCTCTCTCTCTCTCTCTCTCTCTCTCTCTCTCTCTCTCTCTCTCTCTTTGTTCT
>NW_001865040.1:1352810-1361300 GCF_000002865.3 Monosiga brevicollis MX1 | reverse complement strand
TTGGTGGTGATGTGCGCTGGTTGGTTGGTTGGTTGGTTGGTTTGTTCGCGGTTGTTGTTTGGTCGTGGCCGGTTCTTGGCCGAGAGAAGGGCGAGTGCCTGTGCCTGAGCCCCGTCTCACCGGCCACCTGCCTTCGGGCGGTGGTCCCTTGTCAGCCCCATCAACAACTGTCGCACACACATTCAAGCTCGTGCTTCAAGCGAGTTTCAGAAAAAAGCTGACAAACGATGCACCAACAAAAAATGTCTCGAGCGCCAGCCATGTATTTGTCAGCATGTATTGTCAGAGTTTTGCTATTATAGAGACGACTGTATCGGTTAGCGCTGATTAACTGGCCTTCGACAGTTCACTTTCTAGAAGATTGCACACGTATCGCGCGACGTCCCTCCAACCACTACACGCATGCACGCATGCAGCAACGATGAGACCAAAAAAACGCACCGATTCTTTGGCAAGAAAAAGAAAAGGCAGAAATGGGCCTGAGCTCGTACCTTGCGAACATGCCGCTGCAGTCGGCGGGCTGCCTGCTGCTCACGAAGACGATCCCAGGTCGAGCCGATCTTGCTGAGCTGTTGACGGTCTGGGAATGCACGACTCATATGGTCCTCCACACGCTACAAGAGCAAACGGTGTTCATCAGCGAATGCAAGACTGGTCTTCTTCCGTTTCCCAGCAAGCACCGCATTGTTGACGCACCTGGTGAATCTGTTCTTCAGTGAGGAGGTGCTCCTCATCCTGCTGGCGTACCACTTGCATGATCAGCGCGTGCAGTACATCCGAGCAATGCACCTTGTCCCCTGCGTAGAGCGGTCTACGCCCAACCACATCCACACATCCCGCCAAGACAAAGCCGGGGAAAGAAAAAAACAGGTGAATGAGCGCCGTCTCATAGTTCGCTTCGAACGACAAGCAACCCTACGTCTGATGCCACGCACATATTGAGCGCCGCGATGCGGCCCCACGTCATGGTTTGGGTCACCAATGGAGGTGGTAGCGCGGCAAAGAGCGCGTGCAGATCGTGGTACAGAATGAAGCGATCTGCATCCGGGTCATAATGTGCCCATCTACCCAGACACGAGCCAGTTCGAGACGTCGTCAATATGCCGAATACAAAAGTCACTTCAGTTGGCTTCGAACCTCCCTCACCGAGCCTGCACAGGCTGACTGCGACTCACTTCTCGTAAAAGACCTCAATCTCTGCCGACGTAAGCGGCAGCTTCTCCTCGGCTTGAACCTACGACAAGAGTACGACCAGGCGCTGCTGAGCACCATTGCTGCAACTCTGCACTACCCAACCCGGTCGTCAACGTACAAAGGCCAGATTTTCCAGTATCACCGCAATGTACATGTTAATAAGGATCAAGAAGGTGACCACAACAAAGGTGGAAAAGTAAAACTTGGCTGCCAAGGGATCTCCACAATTGCCGTTGGGGAGATCCAAGTAAGTGGGATCACAGTCGGGCGCTTGGATGGAGCAGGCCTCAAGCACATCATTCCACCCCGCCCCGGTGGACAATCGAAACAATAGCACCTATCGGCCAGCCCAATGACAAGACGCGTCAATACATACCACCCAAACACTCGCCGCACACGTGAAGCGACAAGCGACAAAGGGTTTCGGCCCAGGCTAAGGCGCACACGAGCGCACACGAGCGCAAGCGTGGAAAAACATGCACATGCCTCCCACCCGATACTTACCAGCGCATTGCCAAAGTTGCGAAAATTCATAAAGTTGTCGACGACGGGTCCGGTAAACTTGACATGTGCAAAAAGCGTCATGCCCACGATGGCATACACAAAAAGCACCACGAACAGCAAGGTTCCAATGTTGAGCAGGGCCGGTGCAGACATGACCATGGTCGTCAACAAGCGCTGAATGCCACGAGCCTGCTTAACCACCCGAAGCACGCGAATCACACGCAGCAGGCGGAGCACGCGCAGCGTGGTCGGACTCATGGGCAGGCTGGAAGACACCGCCTCCACCACAATACCCACAAAAGTGAGCACCACGATGCAAAAGTCAAAGCGATTCCACCCCGTAGCAAAATACGCGCGGCCCAGAGCCGCAATCTTGATCAGGGCCTCGACCGTGAAGATACCCGCGAACACAAGGTTGATGATTGTCTGAAAGCGGGTCAACGCTGCGGGCTCGTCGTAGTAGTACATGCAGAACACAATCGCATTGAGTCCGATACACCCTATGATAAAGGGCTCCAGATATGGACCTGTAGCCACGTCATAACACCACCCACGCCAGCGGCGCTGTGGCCGCTCATACTAAACATGCACGTCCCGTCCAGCCAACAAGCAGGTGAGTCAGTCACTTGAGTCGCAGAGTCATCCCATCGGTGCCCAATTTTAAAGGGCATGTGTGCCTCATGGCATGCCTGGGCGAGAACACCGGGGTAACAAACCGCCTACTGCGCATGCGCATGGCGGAACCGGGGTCAAGGGCACTTACGCGTCGCTTTGGCTTGGCACGCAGCGCACTCTGCAACTGGGTGATAAATTGTTGTTGGCCCTCCGTCAGAAACAAGTTGCGGCCCTCCTTGAGCTCGGCTTTGAGACGGTTGAACGTATCGATAATCACCCCGATGAAGAGGTTGAGCGTGAAAAAGCCGCCAAAAATGATAAAGACGACAAAAAAGATGTACGCCTCAAATTGAGTCTCACGCTGCGGTTGCTTGTCAACGCCCTGAGCGTCCACGGCAGCTTCCATAATCTCCATCCAGCCTTCAAAGGTGGCCACTTGCAACAACGCCACAAAGGCATTCAAGATGTTATCAAAGTTGACTGTGGGGTTGACCCAGGTGTAGCCTGCCGCTATGCTACTGGCCGAGGCACAGTCGGCGCGACTACGCACCTCTGTTCGAGGCACGAGCTCGCCATCCGCATCCACGCATCGACCGAAACGTGCACCAAAAAATTGCACCCCAACAATGGCAAAGATGAGCCAAAACAAGGCACAAACCAACAAAACGTTGGCAATGGCTGGAATGGCACTCAATAGAGCATTGACCACGACGCGCATGCCCTCCCATCGCGAGATAGCCCGCAGTGGTCGGAGCGCACGCAGGGTACGCAGCGATCGCAAAGCCGTCAGGTCTGCCCCGGCACTGATCAAATCAATCAGGGACACGAGCGTGATGAAGAAGTCAAGACGATTCCACCAGCGATTGTCGCCTCGAAAATACTCATAGGGGCCCCAGGCAAAGATCTTGAGGAGAGCTTCGAATACGAACACGGTCGTGAAGAAGATGTTCATGCCTGTCAGCGTTTGTTGCAGCCGATCATTGCGGTGCAAGCTGGCATCCTCAAAACAAAGCATGATTGAGCTCCACAGGATGAGCACCTGGATGAAGGTCTCAAATAGCCAATGATTCACGACTCGGGACGCCGCCCTCTTGACTCGGCTCGCCTTGTAGCTGGCCCAGCATTGAGCAGACCAAATACAGCAGGCCATTCGTTTGCGTGGGCTTGATTGTGGCTCTGAATGCCCGCTGCTTTCACCGCTTGTCAGCGTAATCGGAGCAATTTTCTTGCTCGTCCACAATCGTCGAAGACCCTTGGGCGCCGATTGTTTGGCCACACTGTCAACGCCCTCCTTCTTGCTCGCTTGCAATGGTACGCTCTGGATTAAACACGGGGCTTGAGCGGGTCCCAAAAGGCCCGGAGCACTGTTCCTTTGGTCGAACATGTTCTGCGACTCCTGCTGCGGGTTTATCATCACAGTCGGCGGCGCCTGAGCCAGCGCGATGCCTTCAGATCTGGGAGCTGGGTTCACCTCGTTCAGTACAATGGGCGTAGATGCGCTGCAACCCTGTAGGGAAACTTTGTCTTGATCCGTGCTGATGGTCGCGTGGTCGTTTGAACTGACACTAAGTAGGCTAGATCGAGAGCTCGCAAGCGTACTATTGCTGCTGCCTGCCACCGAGGCCAGCTCCGTCACGTCAAAGGCCGAGAGGAGCAGTGCAAGGAAGAGGTTGAGCACGATGAAGTTACCAACGACCAGCACAATAACGTAGTATACCACGGCACCATAGCCGGCAGCATGCATTGTCTCCCATAGAAGTTCAATCCACTCGCCACAAAGGACGCGGAAGACGACCATAAAGGCATGGCCAAAGTCCTCAAAGTTCCAGCGTGGAAGCTCACCCTCAAACTTGTCGCGGGTGTAGTCGGTACGGAAGAGTTGAAAGCCCATGACGGCGAAGATGTACATGATGATCAAGAGTATGATCGTCAGACTGAGCAAGTCCGAAAGGGATCGGCCCACAACCCCGACGAGATGCTGCATGGTCTTCCAAGACCGCGCCAGCTTCAGCACGCGCAACAATCGGAAGCTGCGCAGAATTGAAAGTCCCCCGGTCGAACTGTCGGTAGTCGCTTCAATGATGATTTCAACGATGGACAAGGTGACCACAAGGCAATCGAAACGATTCCACCCAGATGCAAAGTAGGAACGTAGTCCCAGACCCCCCAATTTGATGAGCAACTCAACCACAAAGATGCCCGTCCAGACATAATTGCAGATGGCCAAACCAGCGAGATAGGCGCTGGGGGCCTGTGGATACCACATGGCCAGTGTGATTGTGTTGAGCACAATCACAATCGTAATGAATGTAGCAAATTGCTGAGCTGTGGCCACGGTGAACAGCGCCCGCCGCACACGTGTCCAAGCACTAAGCTGCTCAGCTTTGGGGCGTGAAACAGCATGCTTGGAAATTGGGTCCTTGGCTGCCCTGGTCTCACCACGCGTTGCGGGTGCAATGGACTCGGTCTCTGCGTTCTCAGACTCGAGGGCGGCGGCACTTGTGGACAGACGTCGCGTAATGGGCAGGTCTGTAAAGCCGGCATGGGCAATGGACATGACACGACTCGCCAAGGTTGCGCGACGCGTAGCCTCAACCTTAACCTAGATACAGCACATGGCCACAACCGATTATCTGAATACCGTGGCGGGTGTATTTCAATGGCAAAGGTATGTGTGGTGGGTGGAAGGAGAGAGAGAGATCAAGCGAGTGACAAACACATCACGAAGCGCCTAATCGAGTGTGAACACGAATGCACGCATACCTCGCGAGAATAAGCCATAGCTACAATGGCAAGCACAAGATTGATGATGAAGAAACAGCCCACAAATACAAGGATGATGAAGATGATGAGGTGACCCTTGCCGTTGGTCTCCAGCACTTTGTTGTAAACATCCTCCCAAAAATCTAGTGTCAGAACCTGAGTGTTCACAGGCACAACACAACGTGTAGAATAAAGAGCCGTGAGAGACCAACTCTCAAGCCGAAGAAGGCTCGACTGCAGCAGAGCTGTGACGGCACACAGATGAAACGGTGCTAGCAGACCCACTCATTGAACCCGAATGCGAGCGCAAACCTGAAAATTGGTCAGGGCAGCAGCGCCCATGTTGTCAAAGCTGGTGAACCCATAGTTGGGGTTTGGCAGAAGGCGCGAAAGACAGACGTAATCACTTGGGCAACGCCGTGCCGACGACATGTTGCCGCATAGCAGGTAATCACCTAGGCAGACAGGATTTGTATTGTGACGGTACACAGTTGGATGCTAACACCATCATGATCACTTGACATTAGAGCTGAGAACTCACCGTCAGCGTTGGTAGCCCAGTGGGTGGCGTTGTGTATCCAAGAGTCCCAGGCTGCATCGGAGAGCCCCGAGGGTGCCAAGGCCACGCATTTGTGGCGGAGTGTGCCTGAGGCAACGATGGAACGCGGCAAGAACAAGAAACAGGGGATACGCAGACCAGGGGTGTTTGGCGCAAATGTGAGCCCTGAAACAGCCTCAGACACACGCACTGAGCAATGCTGGAAAAGGCCACATTACGCGTCTGACCCGCGTAAAGTTGAAGGGATATGATGGAAAAGAGGATGAGGGCAAAGGCAAGGAGTGTCAGTACACTGCACAGAGCAACAACGCAGCGCCACAGCGAGTTGACCATGGCTCGCAAGCGAGGCAAGGCTGCGCACGAGGGCCGTATTGCGAGTTCAGGCACGGTGCGTGAGGGACATAGAATGGAAAACGCTGACTTTTGAATCCAAAAGGCATGAAAATCGCATGGTGGTGTCGGCTGCCAGGCAGGAGCGCACCGGTAATAGAGCGTAGAGCTCGAAAGACGCGCAGCGTCCGGATGGCGGCATATGAGCCAACGGAAGGAATAAAGGTCAAGTAGCTGAGACCAGGCGGAGAGGCAGGGAGAGCCCGGTGAGCTGGTATCAAATTAGAGGGCAAGGATTTGAAGACAATGACAGTAAACAGGGTAAGCCCACGAACCTGAGAGCAACAACAAAAGCATCCAGGATATTGAATGGCTCGCGTAAATAGCAGAGTCGATTTCGCACGATGCCCATGGCGAACATCTTGCCCATCATTTCGATGGTGTAAATGGCCGTGAAGATATATCTGGAAGAGATGCAAGGCTATGAGTTGGCAGACACAGCAGCGAAGAAAGTGGCTCGGCTGGAATAGGCCTGATTCGCCTCGCAACCACGACCCACTTACTCGGCGTAGGGGGGTGGATGAGATAGGGCCATAAAGATGGCATTGAGCACAATGATGAAGAAGATAAAATAATCAAAGGTTGGGGAGAGGACAAAAACACTGGTGTTTAGCAAGGCAGGCGCATTGGCCCGCGCCGGACGGTGAAGGCAATCATGAGGTTCCAAGGACGAAGATGAAGCTGCGATTTTGGAGTGAGGCAGGGCGAGGAGCACGACTGCGTGTTCAATCTTGCCACTTGCCTGATGGCTACTTGGCGCATGCGCGCTTGGGCAGGGATGCATCCCCCAGTCCAGATCTGAATGGGCTCAGTCTGACCAAACTTCCGAACCAGGTGCTGCATTTCAAGCATCAGGAGAGAGGAGGGTGTACATGAGCATGGCATGGTCTGCTGCCGAAAAGCTCGGCGCTTGTGCAGAAAAACACTCAACTCGACAGAGCACGAGCATAACTGACCCAGCTGCTGGGAATGCTCGAAGTGATACCCAGGCTCGAGGCAAGTGAAGCAGCAAAAGAGACCCGTGACATGCGGGAAGGCCCTCGAGGTGCAGGACTGTTGTCATGCTGCTGGCTCTCGTGATCAACACTTGGCGAAGGAGGCGAGGGCAGCGGCATGACGCTTGCATCCGGCGTCCGCCGTACAGGTGGAAGGACTAAGCGCTGAAAGCTAGGGATGCTGGGCTCCATCATGTTGGGCCTCATGGCAGCTGCTGCACTGCCGGCTGGACCCCCATGATGCTCCCAAACCTCACGCTGATGGTCCGACCAAAAAAAAGGGGGGCGCAGGTCTCGTGCCTCAAGCGCAGGCAATCAAGTTGAGAACCGATCGTCAGTCACTCTATTGCCTGCACATATACCTCGCTGCTGCCATCACCAACTGCTTGACACGTAGTGACACGCCATACAGTTACCAATCCCGGTGCTGGCCCGTCGTCGTCGTCGTCGTCGTCGTCGTCGTCGTCCAAATGTCTCCGCAAACAGATTTCGCTCCTCACGACGATCTCAAACACAAAATAATACGTTGTTGTCCTTTTTTTGGTCAAAATTTGGCTCTCGTTGTCAAGATCTCTCTCTCTCTTCTCTCTCTGAAAAAGTAAGAAAGAAATTGTCAGACAGTTGAAACGGCGCTGGCGCTGTTGGGAGCCGGGGGTGCTTTTTGCAGTGAGCCTTTGGCGAGATGGCGGCCAAGGCGCTGCTCAAGACGGCCGATGCGAGTGCATGGCAAGCACAACTTGATGCTTATGATGAACGCATCAAAACCCGCTACCAAGGTTTTGGTAAAGCGCGTCAAAAAGTACGTTATTGGCAGTCACGACCCCCACTACTTGCTGCCGTTTGTCGCGGCGCCCCTGATCGATTTTAATGCCATGCAATACCTAGGTGAATCTCCCCGAACACGATCGTTGGCTATGGCAAGACCTGCCTCATGTTGTAGCTGCTCGCAAGGAACCCCACATCACACTGGATGAACTCGTGCAGGTAGGCGCGTTGTCATCCTGCCATCGCCAGCTCTGTCCTGTCTGTTGTGGTGAAGGCAGGAAGCAACAATCCGCGTATGTCTGTGTCTGTGTCTGTGTCTGTGTCTGTGTCTGTGTCTGTGTCTGTGTCTGTGTCTGTGTCTGTGTCTGTGTCTGTGTCTGTGTCTGTCTCTGTCTCTGTCTCTGTGTCTGTGTCTGTGTCTGTGTCTGTGTCTGTGTCTGTCTCTGTCTCTGTCTCTGTCTCTGTCTCTGTCTCTGTCTCTGTCTCTGTCTCTGTCTCTGTCTCTGTCTCTGTCTCTGTCTCTGTCTCTGTCTCTGTCTCTGTCTCTGTCTCTGTCTCTGTCTCTGTCTCTGTCTCTGTCTCTGTCTCTGTCTCTGTCTCTGTCTCTGTCTCTGTCTCTGTCTCTGTCTCTGTCTCTGTCTCTGTCTCTGTCTCTGTCTCTGTCTCTGTCTCTGTCTCTGTCTCTGTCTCTGTCTCTGTCTCTCT